>NC_140169.1:102305736-102383236 GCF_963971535.1 Notolepis coatsorum | reverse complement strand
TTTTTTTTTTAATAAACTTAAATTTTTTATTAACAGTTTTTAGACAGACAGCACTTACAAAAAATAAATAATAAAAAATAAAGAAACTAGCATCACAATAAAAACAAAAAGAAAAAACAGCGCACATAAATATTTACATGGGTATCACATGGTTAGTTGTCTGGTTCCCCTACTGTTGTTTTCTAGGTATTTGATACAAAGGCTGATTGTGTATCTCCCTTAAACAGGCATAAACAGGTAATTCCTACTCAAAGATGATAAATGCTGACTAAGGCTTGCATGTGTGATCTGGGTCCAGAGACCCTCCTTGAGCTTCTTTCTTCCCTTATCCTTCGTCCTTTCTTTTTTTTTTCTCTTGTTTATTAACTTTCACTTTGCCTTTTGGTTCACCCATACACAAACCACATCATCCCTGTATATTTAATATCACACCGTTAAACAGACATAAATAATAAGGTATAAAAGCATTCAGCAATTGTAATATCCCAAAAACAAAATAGAAAATACTAACTAAAGCACAGGTGTGTGACATGGGTTCATAGACCCTCCTTGAACATCTTTCCTCCTTTACCCTTCGCCCTCTTGTGTTGCATTTGGTTCTTCCTCTGTGATGTCGTTCTCGTTCCTTTTATAATCCTCCCACTTTCCCCATCTTTCCCCAAATTTCTCTTCCTGTAACCTCAGCATGTGTGTTATCCTTTCCATATCCTGTATTTCTTCCACTATTCCTACCCATTTTGCTATTGTCGGTGGGTCTTCCTTGTACCACAGTCTCGTTATTGCTTTTCTGGCCGCTATCAACATTATCTTTATTAAATATTTGTCCCCCCCTTGTATTCCCTCGTGTGTCAGGTCTCCTAAGTAAAGCACCAGTCCTGTTTGTGGTAGCCCGTATCCTAATATTCTGATCATTGCTTCCCCTATCTCCTCCCAATACCCCTTCAGCTTCTGACATCCCCAGAATATGTGCGTGTGATTTGCCCCCTCCTTCCCACACATCCTCCAGCATGCTTTTTGTGTTGGTGCATATTTTCCCTTCAGCTCTGGGGTTATAAAGAATCTGATTATGTTTTTCCATCCAAATTCTTTCCATATTCTCGATCCTGTTGTTGAATGTTGTACCTCGCATATGTTCCCCCATTCCTTCCCTGTTATTCCTATCTCTAGTTCTCTCTCCCATTTCTCCCTTATATAATCGGTCGTGTGTCCCTTGCTGGTCCTTGCAGTCATACTTATAACTACTAAATTTTATTTATTTTTTTATTTTTTATCTACTTTTTCTCCCATCCCAATTTCGTATTGTCGAATTCTACCCTCCCCCGTCTCGAACGTTGTTAGACCATGCCTCCCACTGGTCGGCTGCAATGTGGACGAAGCCTTGCATCACGTGTCCCCTCCGGTACACAAGGAGGCAGCCGTCGCATCTTTTCACCTGCACCGCGCGATCTCTCAGCGGCGAGGAGTAACGCGTGGGACTAGGCTCACGCTGCCCCCGCTACTTCCTGATTCGGCTGTACAGGCGCACCAACCGACCTGTAGGAGTCGCTGTCCACAACGTCCGATCCCTACCCACCGGCTTTCCCACCCCCTAATACTGCCAATTGTATTAGTATGAACGACCAGCCAAGCCGGAAGCAACGCCGAGAGCTGGGCTCGAACCCAGCATCTCCTGCGTTAGTGGCGAGCGCCTTGCCCACTGCGCCACTTAGCCGCCCATTATAACTACTAACTTTAAATCTCATGAAACGTCCACCAGTGGGCTGATGAAGGTCCAGAAGGCACATGTTAGGAAGATGATAAGTGATAAGTAATAAATTATTGTGCTGCTGATCTTCTTTTTCAAGGTTCACCGTGTCAGAATGACATCATCAACCCCACATTGGAGACTGTTTTGAATGTGCACGCCCCCCCTTTTTCATATTGTGGTTAGGTACGCGTCTCCTCAAAACCACACGCCTTGCATTTTTGAAGCAATGCTTTTTCGGGGCCCTCTCAGTTGAGAAAGTTTCAACTTTAGCCGCAGAGCATACCAAAGTCAATGTCACCTACTGTACTTGTCAATGGACCAATCAAATCAACCCAGGGGAGGGATTACAAATCTGAGGTATCTGAAGAGAAATCGATAGCTGTCGATAGTTGCCAATGTTAGTTAGCATTAGCCATCAATGCTAACGACAGTAATGTATGTAACTTATGTGTAACATTAGCTGAGGTAGTAATGGTGGTATTCAGTGGTATTGCTTGTTCAGTTCTCCATGTGCACCGCTGTGGCTCACGTTTGACCGCAAGAAAAAGGTGTCCAATCTGATCACAGCCTAAAGGTAGAATCTGTAATACTGTCAAACAGCGACCTCTAGGCAAAAGTGCATTTCTTGTTCCGGTCTGATGTGTAGGTTGGAGTTCAGTGGTGATTCTCTCCAGACCAAGCGGAACACCCAGAGGGCACCGTTTGGCGGCATCACAGATTGTACCTTTAAGGGACCCACCAATGGCCCTTGATCCCCCCCGAGTCCTTAGCATTTAGCATTTTTAGATTATATATTAGATTAGATTTAGACTATTGGATTATTAGATTACATATTGCATATATTTAGCATTTTTTTTTTTTTAGATTATATATTAGATTTAGATTATTAGATTATATATTGTAACTATATTTATTGTAGGGCAAAATAACAGGGCATACAGACCCTCATCTCGCACCTTGTTGCCCGTATGCGCATGTCCAGAGTTAATTATATTGTATATCGTTTACACTCTTTAATCTATTCTTTAATTTGTACTTCTCCACTGTACTATAATTCTGTGACCTGTGCCTGTATGTCTTCTACTACCTGTACCTCCTCCCCTCCCCCATGCTGCTATGATACAGAATTTCCCCCAAGGGGATCAATAAAGGAATATCTCATCTCATCTCACCTATGATGGCGGCGGCCTGCGTGGTCTTGATGAGGGGCAGGGTGCTGTCGTAGGCCTCCTTGGGCACGTAGACGAAGCGCTCCTTCAGCTTGTTCTTCTTGAGGATGCGGTGCAGCTCGTTCAGGAGCCCCACCCACTTGTTCCGCTCCTGGTCGCTGTCGGCCAGGATGAGGATGGAGGGCTTGTGGGAGGAGGAGGCGGAGAGCAGGGAGGCCGTGACCTGGTGGGGCGGAGATAGTGTTACGAGTCACACGAGCCTACGGGTCAAGACAGACATTGAAATAGTGGCCAAAATGTAACACATTCTATCACTTTCAGTCACAAAGGCTCATTTGTCTATAAGTGATGTTTTTCGGGGACAATTAGGGTTTGGGTTTTTATTATTGATGAATTCATTTGACAGTGTAATGCCAGCATATCTGTGTAACTTTGAAAAGCAATTCTTTAATAATCATGGTTTGGTGACACTTAATACTCAACATAATTGTAGGAGAAAAATAATAATAACAGTGTTGTTGTTAAAAAGCGGTCGTCTTTCTCTTTTTACCAGTGTATAAAAGAGAGTATAAACAGAAGTAGTAGTGTTTAGAATACTTGGGAGGGAAAAACATTTGAGGTTTGATTCATCTCCACAGTAACGTCTAAACTTTTTAGGCTTTTTGTCATAACATTCAGATATACATTTTTTTTTAATAACATTTTTCCTAGGTCTGGTTGGGCATTTGATAATAACAACAACATATGCCATTGTGCCTGACTGACTGAAGAACAGTACATATTCATAATATATTTAAAAGGACATTATTTCAAGGGGGTGGACAACAGTACAATAATAACAACACCATTGACGAGAACTCACTCTGAATATACAGGGGATGTCCTTGCGGCTGGCGTGGATGACATCGGAAGCCAGGACTGAGCTGACGGAAAACTCCTCATCCCTGGAAGACACAACAGCGTCATCAGCCCGTGCGTGACAGAAACGGTCATCTATCTTATTTGAAAATAGAGGAGTTGAGGTTTGATTCACTTTTTAATAAAGAGTTATGGAAGTCTCCCGAGGCAAGAGTATAGAGGTCCCATGCAGAGACGTGGCTGATCGCTACACTGGGCTGTAGTGTAGCCTCTTTCTCTCTCTCTCTCTCTCACTCTTTGCCAAAGAGGGTCACTCACTATAGACAACTTTCTTGTAGCTTACCACCACCGGTATGACTGTGTATGAACGAATAATGGACTCTGTAAGCGCTCTGGGGTCACTGGGGTGTCATGAAGAGCACTATATAAATCCAATCCATTATTATTAGCATCTTGTTTGTAAACACAATGCGTTTGAGCCAATCAGCAATACCTGCTGAATCAGGTGACTGAGTTGCCCCCTACATGCGTTGAGCTGCGGCGCTAAAACAAAAGTGTAACAGGGCTCTATGGAGAAACCATAGCCATTTGCCAAAGCAGCATGGCTGAGAGTCTTTCACCGTTTACATTATCTAGCTTTGGCATGGATTGATCGATTTAGATCGCTAGCATGGCTAACAAATGCAAATGTATTGTTGTCTGCCCCGTTGTTCTGAACAGGAATCTTCCTTTTCACCTTTTCAGCTACACAACAAGGTAAATAAACTCCAGATAGCTAACGTTGACGCTGCCATTTCGGTTCTGGGCGATTTCAACAGTGCGCGTCTTAAAAAGGTGTTGCCGAATTTCTATCAGCATGTGACCTGTCCCACCAGAGGCGAGAACATATTAGACCATGTATACTCGCAATTTAAGAATGGGTACAAGTCACAGGCTCTTAGTCCATTCGGTAAGTCCGATCACGCCGCCATCTTTCTTTTGCCAAAGTATAAACAGAGTCTCAAGCGAACACCGGTAGTATCGCGAGAGGTTAAGCGTTGGACCGTGACGTCAGGGGAGGCACTCCAGGCTGCACTTGAATGCACAGACTGGAATGTATTCCGTGATAACACAGCCAATATTAACGAATACACTGAAACGGTGCTTGACTTTGTCTGTACTCTGGTAGAAGAAAAATCCCCTCTACCACAATTAGAATCTACCCAAATCAAAAGCCCTGGGTAGATAAATCCGTCCGTGAGGCTCTGAAAGTGCGCACCTCAGCCTACAACACCGGGCTTGTGACAGGCAACATGGATGAACATAATAATAAAGACGGCAAGATACAACGTCAGGAGAGCAGTAATAGAGGCAAAATGGCGTTACAGGGATAAAGTTGAACTTCAGTTTGAACAGGCTGACTCTAGAGGTATGTGGCAGGGCCTCAGAACAATGACAGATTACAAAGGCACCTCCCTCAAGCTGAACAGTGACATCTCCTTAGCAAATGATCTCAACACCTTCTATGCGAGGTTTGAGGCTGTGAATAACAACACCAGCCTACAAGCCACGGCAATGGGGGGGGGGGGGGGGGTCTGCTGATGGAGACTCAGTGTTCAGGGTAACAGAGCATGAGGTGAGGCGGACCTTTAAAAAAGTGAATATCAGGAAGGCAGCAGGACCGGATGGCATCCCCGGCCGCGTCCTAAAAGTCTGTGCCGACCAACTGGCCCCGGTATTCACTGACATCTTTAACCTGTCCTTAGAACAGGCTGTCATCCCCACCTGTCTGAAGAAGTCCACCATCATCCCTGTACCCAAAAAATCTACGCCCGCTTGCCTCAACGACTACCGCCCTGTAGCTCTCACCTCCATAGCCATGAAGTTGGGTAAGGAAGTAAGGAAGCTGGCTGCCATCATGGAGAACCCCTACCACCCCCTCTACGACGAGCTAGTCAAGATGAGAAGCTCGTTCAGCCACAGACTCATTCCCCCACGACACTCAACTAACCGCCTCGGACAGTCCTTCATACCAGCGGCCATCAGGCTCCACAACAGTGGGCAGCGACTAGCAGCCTCCAGGCTCCACAACAGGGGGCAGCGACAGCGACTGTTACCAGACATTGACCTGGGACTTATAGGAACCCAAGGAGGACGGCTTACTGCACCTTATGTGGACACTGTGATACTGTGAATAATGTATACTTCAGTGGATACCGTGATACTGTGAATAATGTATACTCAGTAGATAGTAAATTATAACACTACCTCATGCATACTGCACCTTATGTGACACTGTGAATAATGTGAATATGTCTTCAGCTAGTCAGATAGTAAATTATATTGACCATATTGACCAAATTGTTTACACTGCCTGTGTTGTTTTTACTACCTGTACACTGTGTTGTTTTACTACCTGTAACCCCCCCCCCTCCCCCCATGCTGCTATGATGCCTGAATTTCCCCAAGGGGATCAATAAAGGAATATCTTATCTTATCTTAAGTGCTTTGAGAAGCTAGTGAATCTGTTCCTCCCTCCCCATCAACCTGGACCCCCTGCAATTTGCATACCGCCCTAACAGGTCCACGGAGGACGCCATAGCCCATGTGCTGCACACAGCAGCATCACACCTGGACAAGAGGCAGGGGAACTATGTGAGAATGCTGTTCATCGACTACAGCTCAGCATTCAATACCATAGTCCCCTCCAAACTCATAGCCAAGCTCAGGGACCTGGGCTTGAACTATGACCTCTGCCAGTGGGTCTTGGACTTCCTGACGGGCAGACCCCAGGTGGTAAGAGCAGGCAACTGCACCTCCTCATCCATCACGCTCAACATAGGGGCCCCCCAGGGCTGTGTTCTGAGCCCCCTCCTCTACTCCCTGTACACACATGACTGCGTGGCACAGTGGAACAACAACACAATCATCAAATTTGCTGATGACACAGTAGTGGTGGGCCTGATCTCTGCCAACGACGAGAGGGCCTACCTGGAAGAGGTAGAGAATCTGTTACAGTGGTGTCAGGAGAACTGACTCTCCCTGAACGTCAGCAAAACAAAAGAGATGATTGTGGACTTCAGGAGGTCGGGGGTCAAGGACTACAGCCCCCTCAGCATCGACGGGGCACCGGTTGAGAGAGTGAACAGCTTTAAGTACCTCGGAGTCCACATATCCGAGGACTTGACATGGACCACACACATTGACAGTGTTGTGAAGAAGGCACGACAACGCCTCTACTTCCTCAGGCGCCTAAGGAAGTTCCAAGTCAGTCAGAAGATCCTTAAGAACTTCTACTCATGTACAATAGAGAGCATCCTGACTGGCAACATCACCTCCTGGTTTGGGAATAGCACTGCACAAGACCGTAGCAGACTACAAAGAGTGACACGTTCAGCCGAACGCACAATTGGAGGGGGGCTTCCCACCCTCCAGAACATTTACAACAAGCGGTGCAGGGGTAAGGCTAAGAGAATCATCAAGGACTCCAGCCACCCGAACAACTGCCTCTTTGAACTGCTGCGGTCAGGCAAGCGATACCGGAGTCTTAAGGCGAGCACAGAAAGACTCAGAAGAAGCTTCTATCCCCAGGCCATCAGGCTGCTCAACGAACAATAAACACTATGCAACAACCATCAAATACACACAGCACACACACCCACACGCACACACTCACTTAAACAAACAACACACTGCAGCACCCACTCTCCACACTTTAGATCACCTAAACACACTTTACACTTTATATTGATTGGTAAAGGATTTGCACTACAACTCGTACACCTTACTGTAAATTGTACCTAAATTGTACCTCATCCCATTTCTGCTCTGCACTATATAGTATTGTATATTAGTACATTACATAGTATATTGTATGGTAACTCAGTTACTTCTATTCTGCATCGAACATTGTACATATGTCTATACTGAACACTGTGACCTCTATTTTTACTTCTATTTCCACCTCGCTTGAAATTGCCATGTATTTCCAATGGACACATGTCTAAATAGTCTAGTTTAAAACAAATAAAGCATGAACATTGGCATGGTGTACCTTTCTGTGTGTATTCATCCACAATCTATAGCTCAACATGAAACAATTCGCAATTAATCGTAAAAAATAATTACATATCATTTTATTTCAACCAGAAATGCTTAAACAATAATGTTAGTGATAGAAGGGAACTCATTTTGTGCAAAAATGGAAAGCTCGCCAATGTTCATGAGGCAGAATTATTACAATAGCCGATAATAGATTTTCCCAATGATAAATCCCTAGTCAGACTACACCTCCCTATTGGCTGCTCAAAAAGTTGCTACAAGTCAGCAGATGACATCACACATTAACGTGAAGCCTGTGACGAGTGCAGCAGTGAGATCCAAGACCCCTCCTCACCCCCCTCTCTGTAGTCAGACGCTGCTGCCTCGCTGAGCAGAACCCCCCCCTCCCTCCCCTCTCTGTAGTCAGACGCTGCTGCCTCGCTGAGCAGAACCCCCCCCTCCCTCCCCCCCTCCCCTCTCTGTAGTCAGACGCTGCTGCCTCGCTGAGCAGAACCCCCCCCTCCCCTCTCTGTAGTCAGACGCTGCTGCCTCGCTGAGCAGAACCCCCAGCACGAGTCGGGAAATGCATTCGAAATCACACAGAACATTTTCTCAAGAGGTTCCCAAAAAATGCGCAAAACCTTTGTCGCTACTCTTTTTAATCGGTGAAGTCGCTAAGAGGGTCTGAAAAGTTACCAAATCTAATGACAACGTTGACGAGTTGGGAATACATGTAGACCACCACACTCTTACATGTAGACCACCACACTCTTACATGTAGACCACCACACTCTTACATGTAGACCACCACTCTTACATGTAGACCACCACACTCTTACATGTAGACCGCCACACTCTTACATGTAGACCGCCACACTCTTACATGTAGACCGCCACACTCTTACATGTAGACCGCCACACTCTTACATGTAGACCGCCACACTCTTACATGTAGACCGCCACACTCTTACATGTAGACCACCACACTCTTACATGTAGACCACCACACTCTTACATGTAGACCACCACACTCGTACATGTAGACCGCCACACTCTTACATGTAGACCGCCACACTCTTACATGTAGACCGCCACACTCTTACATGTAGACCACCACACTCTTACATGTAGACCGCCACACTCTTACATGTAGACCGCCACACTCTTACATGTAGACCGCCACACTCTTACATGTAGACCGCCACACTCTTACATGTAGACCACCACACTCTTACATGTAGACCGCCACACTCTTACATGTAGACCGCCACACTCTTACATGTAGACCACCACACTCTTACATGTAGACCACCACACTCTTACATGTAGACCACCACACTCTTACATGTAGACCACCACACTCTTACATGTAGACCACCACACTCTTACATGTAGACCACCACACTCTTACATGTAGACCACCACACTCTTACATGTAGACCGCCACACTCTTACATGTAGACCACCACACTCTTACATGTAGACCACCACACTCTTACATGTAGACCACCACACTCTTACATGTAGACCACCACACTCTTACATGTAGACCACCACACTCTTACATGTAGACCGCCACACTCTTACATGTAGACCGCCACACTCTTACATGTAGACCACCACACTCTTACATGTAGACCACCACACTCTTACATGTAGACCACCACACTCTTACATGTAGACCACCACACTCTTACATGTAGACCACCACACTCTTACATGTAGACCACCACACTCTTACATGTAGACCACCACACTCTTACATGTAGACCGCCACACTGGGCTGAGTGATCTTGCCCTCTCCAGTGATAGGAAATATAGTATTTGTAGTCCAGATAGTAATTTGTAGTCCTTGCCTCATGTCTATGACCTGGCTGACGACCACGCTCGGCTGGGTGAGCTTGCCCTCTCCCAGCTCATACAGGAAGAGTTTGAAGTCACACACCACGGCCATGGCTCTCTGCCAGCCCTTCTTCACCCCCCCGGTAGGCTTGGGAACCTGGGACACACGGAGAGATGGACGGCAGTTAGATACAGTCGGTAATATCATGACACTTAAAGACCTACTGATCCTGGTCAAAATGTCTTATAAAATGCCAAACATAAATGGCCATGAATGGGAAAATAAAACATCATCTTTCAGGGCTCATTAACTGATATAATAAAACATTAAACACGACATTATGGGAAATTAGTCAGATATACCAATTTCCTCTGTGCATTCAGTAGAACGCTATCAGGCTGAAAGCTAGCCTAGCTCAGCACAAATGAATGGAAGCGGATAAGGACCACTAGCCTAGCTTAAAATTGTCAAACTAAAAGTGTTTTTGCCCAACAGCTAGGCTAGCTGGTCCTTATCCACTTCAAATCATGCCTTAAAGGAAAACGCCAACATTTTGGGAAATTAGCTTATTTAACATCTTCCCTGGAGTTAGACAAGAAGATACGTACCTTTTTTGTCTCTGTGCGTGCATTTAGCTTTGGGAACAGACGCTCCGTTAGCATAGCTTAGCTTCATCACTGGAAGTGAGTAGGGGCCGGAGCCCGACGTTCCCTTACTGTGACCACTGTGAACCTAAACTAACTTTAGGTTAGTTGTAACGTTAGTTTAGGTTCGTGTTAACGTTAGATAATGTACAAAATAAACGTTTTCCGCTGCTATAGACGTCGCTCTTTTATTTTGAAACCCCCCAGAAAGGAAGTCATTGCTCTAACAGACGCTCTGTTAGCATAGCTTAGCTTCATCACTGGAAGTGAGTAGGGGCCGGAGCCCGACGTTCCCTTACTGTGACCACTGTGAACCTAAACTAACTTTAGGTTAGTTGTAACGTTAGTTTAAGTTCGTGTTAACGTTAGATAATGTACAAAATAAACGTTTTCCGCTGCTATAGACGTCGCTCTTTTATTTTGAAACCCCCCAGAAAGGAAGTCATTGCTCTCGTTATCTGCTTGATTGTCCGGTTGCTGGTTAGCTCTGAGCGTTAGTAGTATATTATCTCAATACCAGCCATTGGATTACTGTTTTCTAAATTGGGGAGGATTTTAATCGTCAAGGTAAGAGGATTTCAAGTCATGGTATCTATAAACTTCAATCGGTTCGGATCTTTTGAATGAATGAGAATGTAAACAAACACGCCGTCACGTTGAAATCACTGGCTGCGCTCATACAGTAGTGGTTGGGCAAGTATATTTGCTTATAAAACGTAATTGTCTAATTCAATTATTTTTTATTTCTCCACGTGGTGAATACACAGGTCACAACATGTTTACATGAACGTTTTGGAGTTGTATTTGGAGTGTATTCTGCAATCTGTTAATAAACTTTTCAATCAATCAATCAAACTATACACAGTAAGGGAACGTCGGGCTCCGGCCCCTACTCACTTCCAGTGATGAAGCTAAGCTATGCTAACGGAGCGTCTGTTCCCAAAGCTAAATGCACGCACAGAGACAAAAAAGGTATGTATCTTCTTGTCTAACTCCAGGGAAGATGTTAAATAAGCTAATTTCCCAAAATGTTGGCGTTTTCCTTTAAGCTAGGCTAGCTTGGAGCCGGATAGCTTTCTACTTTCTACAGAGGAAATTGGTATCTTCTTGTCCGACTCTGGAGAAGACAGTAAAGCACATTTCCCATAATGTTGGCATTATCTCTCCTTACCGTCCTCTTTCTATTTACTGTAATTTATATCTTATGTATGGTTTATTGTACATATGTCTATACCGAAATATTATGTTATTATGTTATTTGATACTATCTTGTCTAGCACAGTCTCTGGAGCGTAACAGTAAGAAGCATTTTGTATGAAAGTATTCTGTACTTCTGTATGACAACTATTAAAGAACTTGAACTTGAACTTGAACTTATTGTTACAAGGGCAAGATGAAATGTTGGCAGGTCAAGTATCTAAAGATCATTATTGTCAATTACTAGAATGCTGCCAGAGTAGATTGCACTACAAGCTCCACAACAATAAATGTGCATAGTTAAGTATTTAAAGATCGCTTTTGTGCCCCATTGTTTCTAATTTACACACGCCCATCCGTGTCCGGAGAAGGTGCATAACATATGATGTGTGCCGGGTGCCAGTTGTATGGCAGCCATTGAGCCTGTGTAGCCCAAGGTTGGGTGCTACCAGTGGTGGTGAAGGAGGCCATTTCCACCGTACATTGTAAAGCGCTTTGAGTGTCTAGAAAAGCGCTGTATATAAATGCAAGTAATTATTATTATATGGGGAATGAAAGAATCCAATCACCTATAAACAGTTCACTCAATATGTTTATTTTACAACATTTGAGGCAAGAAATAGGACATGATGCAATTGCCGGATCTTAATTGATATTTATCAATCTAGTGACTCTGACCGACCCACCGGCGTTGTCCTGACTGAGACCGTGGCTCTGCCCCCCTCCCTCACCCTGACGTGGCCCTCGTAGTGTTGTCCTGACTGAGACCGTGGCTCTGCCCCCCTCCCTCACCCTGACGTGGCCCTCGTAGTGTTGTCCTGACTGAGACCGTGGCTCTGCCCCCCTCCCTCACCCTGACGTGGCCCTCGTAGTGTTGTCCTGACTGAGACCGTGGCTCTGCCCCCCTCCCTCACCCTGACGTGGCCCTCGTAGTGTTGTCCTGACTGAGACCGTGGCTCTGCCCCCCTCCCTCACCCTGACGTGGCCCTCGTAGTGTTGTCCTGACTGAGACCGTGGCTCTGCCGTCCCTTACCCTGACGTGGCCCTCGTAGGCGGTGCCGATGCCCCGCTGGGGGTCGATGCCCAGGGGCCCCTTGGTCTGGTCCTGGGGGACGGGACACACGGCGGGGGCCTTGTCTGCACACGTCACGTGGCACGAGAAGTTACACACTGCAGGGAGAGAGGAGGGAGACGCTGTGGTTATATATACAGTGAGTTGTTTTATAGTGTATGTATACGTGTGTTTATGTGTTTATATATGTTTGTGTTCATAAGTATGTTTATACGTATGTTTGTGTTTATAAGTATGTTTGTGTGTTTATAAGTATGTTTATAAGTATGTTTGTGTTTATAAGTATGTTTGTGTGTTTATAAGTATGTCTATGTGTTTATAAGTATGTTTATAAGTATGTGTGTATGTTTATAAGTATGTTTGTGTGTTTATAAGTATGTTTATAAGTATGTTTATGTGTTTATAAATATGTTTGTATGTTTGTGTGTTTATAATTATGTTTATGCGTTTATAAGTATGTTTATAAGTATGTGTGTGTTTATAATTATGTTTATAGGTCTGTTTATAAGTATGTATGTGTGTGTGTGTGTGTGTGTGTGTGTGTGTGTGTGTGTGTGTGTGTGTGTGTGTGTGTGTGTGTGTTTATATATATTTATATACGTTTGTGTTGTTGGTATCTTAATCTCTTTTATTTTTATGACCATGTAACACATTTGTATGAGATGTATGATTTGTAGGGATGCATGATATATCTGTGACCATACAGGCATCACTGGGTGGATATATATCACCAAACATATATCAGCTGCTGATAGTGATTCATATTGATTGCATCCGTCCAATGACAAAACGGGGCTGATGAGAACAACTGATGATCATGTATGTGTGTCTAGCCGCTCCTCTTTCTACCTTCACAGGTGCATCCTTGGCGGATGAGTCCCACCATCAGGGAGGTGCACTGGTTACACTTGGTGGGAGTGACGAACGACTTCACCACAAACTGGTGGGCTTTAGGCTGCAGGAAGGGAGAGAGACACAGAGAGGGAGGGCGAGAGAGAGAGAGAGAGAGGGAGATAAACAGAGAGACACACAGAGAGAGGGAGAGAGAGAGAGAGAGAGAGAGAGAGAGAGAGAGAGAGAGAAGAGAGAGAGAGAGAGAGAGAGAGAGAGAGAGAGAGAGAGAGAGAGAGAGAGAGAGAGAGAGAGAGAGACAGAAGAAACACAGATCATCAGCTGATATGCAAACACACTACCTCAACGTAATGGTGCTCATATGATACATGTATTCATATCACATGGAGTTGTATTTCATAACCATGTTTTATTTTCTCTTATGGTGAAGTTTTGGATGTGAAGCACCTTCACACAGTGTCACAAACTCACTCCAGTCATCCACTCTGCCCCTGGTGGTAAATGGTAAATGGTGCATTTATATAGCGCATTTATCTAAAGCGCTTTACAATTTTGTTCCTCACATTTTACCCATTCACTCACACACCGATGGCAGAGGCAACCATGCGAGGTGCCAACCTGCTCACCAGGAGCAGTTAGGGGTTAAGTGTCTTGCTCCAAGGACACTTCGACACGTTGCCCGGGAGGAGCGAGAATCGAACCGGGAACCTCCGGATTACCAGATGACTGCTCTACCTCCCAAGGCACTGTGGCGGCTCACAGGCATGGCCTCACATCGTGTAAGACCAGTTAGATACCGTGTGACCTTGTTCTAGTGTGTGCCACATACAGTACAATACTAAGTGTATCTTATAATGAATGTCCTTTTTTATTTTTAAAGGAACACGCCAACATTTTGGGAAATTAGCCAAACAAATTCTAAAAACAACAGGGCTTTTGAGGTGATGAAATCACTGCGCCCAGGCAGCAGTGGTTCGGCAAAGAATAGTTCCCGAGTATATATCTGCTTAGAAAACGAAAATGTCTAATATATATATATATTCTTTTCTCCACGTGGTAAATACACAGGTCACAACATGTTTACAGGAACGTTTTGGAGTTGTATTTGGAGTGCATTTTGTGACTGTTGGGAACTAGGCTACACTGGCACACCTACTTCCAGTGAATGACGCTAAGCTAGGCTAACAGTGCGGCTGTTCCCTAAGCCTAATGGATGCACAGAGAAGAAAAGGGTATGCATCTGCTTGTCCAACTCCAGGGTAGATGGCAAATAAGCAAATTTCCCCAAAAGTTGGCGTGTTCCTTTAAATTATGGTATTCCCCCCCCCCACAGTTTTATATGTCAAGTAAGAAATGTTATCGGTGGACACGGGTAAACAAACCAAAAGTGGTTTGCACTTTAATAGAAATCAAAACAACACAAGAGTCTCCAGGACGCCAGGGGGGGACGTACCTTGGGTGAGGAGCGCCCGATGCTGCCGTAGCCCCCCGAGCGCATGGTGGGGGTCTGTGCCGCCGAGCGAGGAGGGTGGTCCATCAACTACAGGACACAACGCACACAGAACATCTTAGTAGAGTGGCAACACAGTACACGGCGCGCATGACTCCACAGGATTTATACGATTTTCAATTAACATATTAGTCGCCAAAAACAGAGCCACCCAGGCCAAAGTTCCCCCCCAAGGGAGCAAGCTAAGGCAAGAGCCTCATGGAGAGAGAGGGTCATGGGTGAAGGCTGGAGGGTTGAATGGTTATACTGCAGTTCTTAGCATTGTATTGTGGTTCCTTGTATGCATTTTAACGCATAAAGAGTTACAAATCAAATTGAATCGTGACCTCAAAATGAAATTGGTATGGAATCTAAACATGCGTGCATCGTTCCACCGCTAGCTTTTGTACCAAAGAGGACAACAGTGGAAATGTATCTGACTTTACTACGTCTTTATCCTGTGACGTCTTACAGACTACAGTCTTCTATCTTAGGGTCTTTATCCTGTGATGTCTTACAGACTACAGTCTTTATCCTGTGACGTCTTACAGACTACAGTCTTCTATCTTAGGGTCTTTATCCTGTGATGTCTTACAGACTACAGTCTTCTAATGTATCTGACTTTACTACGTCTTTATCCTGTGATGTCTTACAGACTACAGTCTTCTAATGTATCTGACTTTACTATGTCTTTATCCTGTGATGTCTTACAGACTACAGTCTTTATCCTGTGACGTCTTACAGACTACAGTCTTTATCCTGTGATGTCTTACAGACTACAGTCTTTATCCTGTGACGTCTTACAGACTACAGTCTTCTAATGTATCTGACTTTACTACAGTCTTTATCCTGTGATGTCTTACAGACTACAGTCTTCTAATGTATCTGACTTTACTATGTCTTTATCCTGTGATGTCTTACAGACTACAGTCTTTATCCTGTGACGTCTTACAGACTACAGTCTTCTAATGTATCTGACTTTACTATGTCTTTATCCTGTGATGTCTTACAGACTAGTCTTCTAATGTATCTGACTTTACTATGTCTTTATCCTGTGATGTCTTACAGACTACAGTCTTTATCCTGTGATGTCTTACAGACTACAGTCTTTATCCTGTGACGTCTTACAGACTACAGTCTTCTATCTTAGGGTCTTTATCCTGTGACGTCTTACAGACTACAGTCTTCTATCTTAGGGTCTTTATCCTGTGACGTCTTACAGACTACAGTCTTCTATCTCAGGGTCTTTATCCTGTGACGTCTTACAGACTACAGTCTTCTATCTTAGGGTCTTTATCCTGTGATGTCTTACAGACTACAGTCTTCTATCTCAGGGTCTTTATCCTGTGATGTCTTACAGACTACAGTCTTCTATCTTAGGGTCTTTATCCTGCGATGTCTTACAGACTACAGTCTTCTATCTTAGGGTCTTTATCCTGTGATGTCTTACAGACTACAGTCTTCTATCTTCGGGTCTTTATCCTGTGATGTCTTACAGACTACAGTCTTCTATCTTAGGGTCTTTATCCTGTGATGTCTTACAGACTACAGTCTTCTATCTTCGGGTCTTTATCCTGTGACGTCTTACAGACTACAGTCTTCTATCTCAGGGTCTTTATCCTGTGATGTCTTACAGACTACAGTCTTCTATCTCAGGGTCTTTATCCTGTGATGTCTTACAGACTACAGTCTTCTATCTTAGGGTCTTTATCCTGTGATGTCTTACAGACTACAGTCTTCTATCTTAGGGTCCACCGACTGTTTTATTCAATGGTTTTGTTGTCAATATTTTCTCCCACAAATGGAGCGCTGGCTAGTAAGCTAGTTCCTTAGCAAACCAGTGTTAGCTTTCAAACTAGTTTCCATTGAGGTTTTACTTTATTTATTTATAATTTATTCTTATTTTCAGAGACGTGTCTGACCTCCATGGGCTCCACGTCACTAGCCATGGAGGGCGAGCGCGAGCGCGACTTGAGGTGGGACTTAGAGTCCTCGTCCCGGGACGGGGTGTTGGAGGGGGTGAAGTTATCCACAGATTCCACCTGAAGAAGAGATGGAGGAGAGGAGAGGAGAGGAGAGGAGAGGAGAGGAGAGGAGAGGAGAGGAGGAGCAGAGAGGAAGGATGAGGAAGAGAGGAGAATGGGAGGGAGGGACGAAGAGAGAAGAGACAGGAGATAGGGATAGAAGAGGGAGAGGACGAGATATGGAGAGAAGAGGGATAGGGAGGGAGAAAGGGGGTAGGGAGAGAGGGAGGAGATAGGGAGAGAGAGGGAGTGAGAGAGAGAGTGGAGATAGGGAGAGGGAAGGAGGGAGTGTTAGTTAAAAAGGTAATATATGTTTTAATATACCGATGGCAACCAGCCCCATCCATGCTAGAAAGAAAATCGGACACCATAACATGTAAAAACAGGCTACATAGAATCTGTGGCCAAGGCAAGAGGCAAAGGATGCAACATCCCGTATGATATTTAACCTGCATAAGACCACAGTTCTATTGTATATATATATATATATATATACACACAGTATCCACAACACAATGAAACACATTATACAACCCACTGACCCACTGACCATGCTCAACTGAAGGCCCTGAGAGACGCAGGCAATATTTTGAGGTCATGTAGACGGCCACCAATTACGACCAACACAGTATATTTTTTTTATCTACTTTTTCTCCCCATTTTCTATTTTTCTCCCTTCCCCAATTTCGTATCGTCCAATTCTACCCTCCCCTGTCTCGAACGCTGTTGGCCATGCCTCCCACTGGTCGGCTGCAATGTGGACGAAGCCTTGCATCACGTGTCCCCTCCGGTACTCGAGGAGGCAGCCGTCGCATCTTTTCACCTGCACCGCGCGATCTCTCAGCGGCGAGGGTCTGCGTGGGAGGGACACGCCGCCTCCGTCGCTTCCTGATTCTACTGCGCAGGTGCACCAACCGACCTGTAGGAGTCGCTGTCCACAACATACGAGCCCCACCCACCAGCTTCCCACCCCCTAATACTGCCAATTATATTAGTATGAACGACCAGCCAAGCTGGTAGCAACGCCGAGAGCTGGGCTGGAACCCAGCATCTGCTGCGTTGGTGGCGAGCGCCTTGCCCACTGCGCCACCTAGCCGCCCTCGACCAACACAGTATTGTGATTTTCCATCATACTAACTTTCATCCCTTACAGCCCTCTTTTAAGTTCACCTCTTTGATGTTGCTCATTTTGCCAATTCCCAGTTAAGAGAAATATTGCCCAAATCTGTTTTCCCCATAAAAAATGTATTGCCAGCGTATATCATCAGCATCAAGCATACACCACGCGTACAGTACGAGATCATACACCACACGTACAGTATGATGTCATACACCACGCGTACAGTACGAGATCATACAGTGCGATGACATTCACCATGTGTACAGTATGATGTCATACACGTGTACAGTACGATGTCATACACTATGTGTACAGTACGACGTCATACACTATGTGTACAGTACGAGGTCAAACACCAGGTCTACAGTACGAGGGCATTCACAGAACCAAAAACACAAATCATACAAATACACTTAGGAAAAGGGCAGTGACAGACAAGAATGGACACCCACCCCCCCCTCCCCTCCCCTCCCCCCCCCTAACCTAACGCCCCCAGCATGCAGCAAGCCACACACACACACTCACAGACCATAGGTATGCCCATGCAACAAGGACAGAGATATTTCAGAGACAGTTTGGGGGGGATGGTAGTTGAAACAAGGCCACAGAGCACAGGGAGTGCTGCTTACACGTCTGCCTTTGCTACCCGGACCGACGGACGGAGAGCGCTTTGATGAGGCAGAGGGAGAGAGAGAGAGATGGATGAATATCAGAAACCTGACAAAGACACTGGATGACGTGACAACACAGACGGGCGGAGGAGGGTATATCATAGGAGGGAGGAGACTGGAATGTCTGCCAGGTTTATATGGAGGATAAAGTCTAGAGGATGAAAGAAACACGTACAAAACTATGAGGAAGTTGAGAAAGTCAACAGAGAAGATACTATTGATGTGTTCTGAATGGATGGAGAATGGATGGAGTACTGAGTGGTGTGTGTCTGAGGTGTTGAAGCCAAGCTCTAGTACTAGAAAGCAGAGCATAGCTTAGAGAGGGAGATATTGACTAGCAATCTCCAAGTCATACAGTATGCAAGTGTGCGCACATATATGCAGTCTCTCACACACACATGCGCGTGCGCACGCACGCACAAACCACCCTCTCTCTCTCTCAACTAGCTAAAATGCACACGGACGTTCTACTGTACAGTAAAGCTATCGTTACACACACGCACAAAGACCTGGTCCTAGCCTAAAGAAACACTTACGTCTTCCCAAAACTCAATTAAAGAGGACGAGGATGAGGAAAGAGAGTCCTGACGTACCACAGAATGAAAGCAAAGAGAACCAAACAAAGAAAAAACAAAAACAACAACAACAGATTGAAAAGAAATAGAGGAACCAAACAAAATCATAGAATAAAATAAATAACGCCAACACCAAAAATGTTAAAACATCCAATTCTGAAAAGGATGAAAGAACTGAAAGACAGAGGGAAGACACCATATTCACACGAGCAAAATGGCCGCCGTGTGAATATGGCCAATGAGACGTCAACTGCTCATCATTAAATGTTTTACATTTTGTTTTCTTTAGATGATGGCAGATCTGTATTGTGGCGACAGCTAAGCCCCATTCAGGTGAGATTGTAGTTACAGGATGAAGTGTGTGATTAAATATTAGATTAACGTCAAGACATTTTAATCCTCGCCTCCGGCCCTGCCCCATGGATTTGAACTAGTGGACACATTTATGGAGGAGAGTAATTGGAAGACCTCTGTAAAAAAAGATATATACCCGGTATATATAATAATCATTGAATAGCACAAGTGATATTTACATTATCTAACCCTAACTCATGAAAACTAATCTCATCCAAATGATGGCTTCAGAAATTCATCAATAGTAAAAAAAAAAAACATCCTAATTTGAATACCACTGAATTGTTTTGAAGCCAGATTGATGGATGATTGAATGAGATCACGGCACGGTGTGTGCCAGGCTCATGGTGGGTTAGCGGGTGAAGAGGCTACTTACATCGAACTGGTCGAGGGCAGACGTGGGCGCGTTGAGGAACGCCAGGAAGGAGTTCTGGGAGTCTTGGTGCTTGACGCCTACGCAGTAGAACAACGCACACACACACCTCTGGTTAAACAAGTGACATACAGTAAAAACATCACAGTTTTGGGACGGAATTGTACACTATACCGGTTCTCGTGGGCCCCCAAGTGAAATAAACAAAGATAAATAATACAATTCAATTATTATTATTTATGTGACCTGTGTATTTACCACGTGGAGAAAAATGTAAATTTATTTATTTCTCCACGTGGTAAATACAAACATGTTTACAGGAACGTTTTGGAGTTGTATTTGGAGTGTATTTCGTGACTGTTGGGAACTAGGCTACACTGGCACACCTACTTCCAGTGAATGACGCTAAGCTAGGCTAACGGTGCGGCTGTTCCCTAAGCCTAATGCATGCACAAAAAAGAAAAGGGTATCTGCTTGTCTAACTCCGGGGTAGATGGCAAATAAGCTAATTTCCCAAAAAGTTGGCGTGTTCCAAGGGAGCTAGCTTACATTTCTGGTTCTAGGAGTCTTAAAAAGGACCACACAGGTATGATGAACCAGAGCTACAGAAAGCTATTCATATTAAGCTATGCTTAATGGTCAGGAAAATGGTGGAGGGTAATGGACTGTAAAATATGTGTGGTGATTAGTTTTAAACGAGCTGAAAGCCATATTTAGACCAGTATGGTGCTTTTAAGAGTCAGTCAACCGCTGATTCACAGTATAAATAAAAATATCTGCTCCAGGGTGAAGTCAAGATAAGGTTACATTCCATACAATCATATCCATATAATCATAGTGACCGCTTAGAAGAGAGACCCCGTCAGTTTAAACAATAGATGCATTCAAACGTCGTTTTGATGTTGTTGCAAAATAGTGTTTTTTTTTTTTATGCCATTTCAAACTAGCGTGTGAAACTGCTTCATGCTGACGTCTGAAACAAGCTAATCTTCCATGTATTCTCTGATGGAGTGTGACTTTTTTTTAAATGACCACAATGTAACCGCCATGTAACACTAGTGTTGAAGTCATGGGTCTTATCCTGCATTAGGGCCGTTGCTGTAGACAAGTCCTCCTTTGAATGTCATACAGACCAACCAGAACCGTTTCACACGCTATATATAACACACAACTCTCCTTTTCAAATAACTGGGTTACTTGTGCCTTCTGATGTGCAGAAAAAGAGAACAATATAATATATATCCATCTATCTATTAATATTAATATTATTAATATTCGGTCAATGTAATATTATATCTCAACATTTCCCCAACACTTCCTGGCAGGGCGAGAGCAACAGCATCTAGTGGAGCAGCCAGTAGTGGACTTCTAGGATGTTGATATTAGGGTCAAAGGTCAGGGAATTTCCCAGGTCTCACCCCTTCGTAGCCGCATCTCCTCCGTCTCCTTCTTCAGTCGGTCGATCTCAACCAGCAGCTCCTGGTTCCTGTTCTCCACCTCCTGCAGCTTACTGGAGGAAGAGGAGGAGGAAGATGAGGATTAAGATGAGGATTAAGATGACAAGGAGGAGGAAGACATGGAGGAGGAGGAGGAGGAGGAGGAGGAGGAGGAGGAGGAGGAGGAGGAGGAGGAGGAGGAGAAGTAGGACAACAGAAGCAGGTGAGCCTTGTCGTGGAATATATTATCATGTCATTATAGACAGCTTGACTGGTTCTGACCAGCTATGTAATGTGCTCAGATACTGGCAGACACTACTGTCCCTTTAATGTGGGGAGAGGATGACCTCATCTTTTTCTCTCCTAGCAAGGTTGTTTAGCATTCCACATAACAAACAACACCGCCTAGCCAAGGCTGGTTCTCCTTTGGGCAGACTTTGTTTACCTGTCTGGGTGTCTAGTGGACGTCATTTCATTTGTGTATTAATGTACGTCTGACTAGAGCTCTTGGTCATTTTATGGCCAGATGCTACTGTGTGAACATGTTGTCTCTGACCGTAAACTGAACTTTCATTGTGGCCACGGTGAAATAAACCCTTCTATTATTAAGAATGACTCAGAATGATTAATGTAAACGGCTCATCGTTTTGTCCTTTAATATTTCCCATTACAGACTCCACTCCAATAGAAGCAGGTGAGTTACAGTAGCCTCCACTCCAATAGAAGCAGGTGAGTTACAGTAGCCTCCACTGCAATAGAAGCAGGTGAGTTACAGTAGCCTCCACTCCAATAGAAGCAGGTGAGTTACAGTAGCCTCCACTCCAATAGAAGCAGGTGAGTTACAGTAGCCTCCACTGCAATAGAAGCAGGAGAGTGAGTTACAGTAACCTCCACTGCAATAGAAGCAGGAGAGTTACAGTAGCCTCCACTCCAATAGAAGCAGGTGAGTTACAGTAGCCTCCACTCTAATAGAAGCAGGAAAGTTACAGTAGCCTCTACTCCAATAGAAGCAGGAGAGTTACAGTAACCTCCACTCCAATAGAAGCAGGTGAGTTACAGTAGCCTCCACTGCAATAGAAGCAGGAGAGTTACAGTAGCCTCCACTGCAATAGAAGCAGGTGAGTTACAGTAGCCTCCACTCTAATAGAAGCAGGAAAGTTACAGTAGCCTCCACTCCAATAGAAGCAGGTGAGTGAGTTACAGTAACCTCCACTGCAATAGAAACAGGTGAGTGAGTTACAGTAGCCTCCACTGCAATAGAAGCAGGTGAGTTACAGTAGCCTCCACTGCAATAGAAGCAGGTGAGTTACAGTAGCCTCCACTCCAATAGAAGCAGGAGAGTTACAGTAGCCTCCACTGCAATAGAAGCAGGAGAGTGAGTTACAGTAGCCTCCACTCCAATAGAAGCAGGTGAGTTACAGTAGCCTCCACTCCAATAGAAGCAGGAAAGTTACAGTAGCCTCCACTCCAATAGAAGCAGGTGAGTGAGTTACAGTAGCCTCCACTGCAATAGAAGCAGGTGAGTTACAGTAGCCTCCACTCCAATAGAAGCAGGTGAGTTACAGTAGCATCCACTCCAATAGAAGCAGGAGAGTTACAGTAGCATCCACTCCAATAGAAGCAGGAGAGTTACAGTAGCCTCCACTCCAATAGAAGCAGGAGAGTTACAGTAGCATCCACTCCAATAGAAGCAGGAGAGTTACAGTAGCATCCACTCCAATAGAAGCAGGAGAGTTACAGTAGCCTCCACTGCAATAGAAGCAGGAGAGTGAGTTACAGTAGCCTCCACTCCAATAGAAGCAGGAGAGTTACAGTAGCCTCCACTCCAATAGAAGCAGGAGAGTGAGTTACAGTAGCCTCCACTCCAATAGAAGCAGGAGAGTGAGTTACAGTAGCCTCCACTCCAATAGAAGCAGGAGAGTTACAGTAGCCTCCACTGCAATAGAAGCAGGAGAGTGAGTTACAGTAACCTCCACTGCAATAGAAGCAGGAGAGTTACAGTAGCCTCCACTCCAATAGAAGCAGGAGAGTGAGTTACAGTAACCTCCACTGCAATAGAAGCAGGTGAGTTACAGTAGCCTCCACTCCAATAGAAGCAGGTGAGTTACAGTAGCCTCCACTCCAATAGAAGCAGGAGAGTGAGTTACAGTAGCCTCCACTCCAATAGAAGCAGGAGAGTTACAGTAGCCTCCACTGCAATAGAAGCAGGAGAGTGAGTTACAGTAGCCTCCACTGCAATAGAAGCAGGTGAGTTACAGTAGCATCCACTCCAATAGAAGCAGGTGAGTTACAGTAGCCTCCACTCCAATAGAAGCAGGAGAGTGAGTTACAGTAGCCTCCACTGCAATAGAAGCAGGTGAGTTACAGTAGCCTCCACTCCAATAGAAGCAGGAGAGTTACAGTAGCCTCCACTGCAATAGAAGCAGGAGAGTGAGTTACAGTAGCCTCCACTGCAATAGAAGCAGGTGAGTTACAGTAGCATCCACTCCAATAGAAGCAGGTGAGTTACAGTAGCCTCCACTCCAATAGAAGCAGGAGAGTGAGTTACAGTAGCCTCCACTCCAATAGAAGCAGGAGAGTGAGTTACAGTAGCCTCCACTCCAATAGAAGCAGGAGAGTGAGTTACAGTAGCATCCACTCCAATAGAAGCAGGTGAGTTACAGTAGCCTCCACTGCAATAGAAGCAGGTGAGTTACAGTAGCCTCCACTCCAATAGAAGCAGGAGAGTGAGTTACAGTAGCCTCCACTGCAATAGAAGCAGAGCGTATTTCTCAGCTGTTGGCCTGGACTTCAGAGCACGGTGGAATGTAAAGTATACTGATACTGAATATTATTTCTTCTAAATATGGCCTCTCTGATATCATGTATTGTTGAAGGGTATATGCGTACCACTCTGTGGAGGTGTTGTTGCCTCATACATTAATAACACGTATAGTAATAACATACTGGCACAATACCGGCGATGACGGCACATAAACCTCCAAAGTAATTCTACTCCTCACAGTTACTGCTGGCCGTATAATACAGTAGGGCTCGTCACACGTGTTACATGTTAATTGCATTGCATACCACTCTGTGGACATGTTGGTGGCCTTGACTTTGTTGAGCTCGTCCTGGATGCTCTGCTTGGCTCGGATCTCGCCGTCCAGGGCCGACTGCAGCTCCAGGCGCGCAGACATGTCCAGCTTGGCGAAGCGACGCATCTTCCACGGCATGTCCTGAGAGAGCGAGAGAGAGAGAGATGCAAAGAGGGAGATATTTAGAGTTAGAGAGTAAATTGATAGTAGACAGATCCACTCTGTCCACAGTTGAGACTTAACCCTTTCAGATGTACGATCACACCAGTTTGATTTGGAGAACTTAACATTCTAACGATGCCGTCACAATGGCCTGCAAGTGGTAAAGTGGTAGAATCCCTCCCCCAAAAAACACCTGAAAGGTGTGTCTGTCTGTCTGTCTGTCTGTCTGTCTGCCTGCCTGTCTGTCTGTCTCACCGTGGCTCGTGCTCCCAGGCTGGTGTTTCTCAGACCCTCCAGCTCCTCCGTCATCTTGGTGGCCAGAGCCTGCAGGTAGCCCCTCGCGTCCTTCTCATCACTCACCCTGCACACACACACACACACACACACACACACACACACACACACACACACACACACACACACACACACACACACACACACACACACACACACACACACACACACACACACACACACACACACACACACACACACACACACACACACACACACACACACACACACACACACAAATATATTTCCATCAATATGCATAATATGTGATAACATTTAATTGTCATTGTCATACATTCATTAATTATACTGCGTGAACCTTAACCATTAAAGCTAACTTAAAGGAACATGCCAACATCATGGTGAATGCACTTACCATCGTCTCCAGACTCAAACAAGAAGATGGATACCAATCTCCTCTCTGTGTGTTCACTAGAAAGCTATTTGGCTGCCAGCTAGCCTATAGCACAAGCTAGCCTATAGCACAAGCTAGCCTATAGCACAAGCTAGCCTATAGCACAAGCTAGCCTATAGCACAAGCTAGCCTATAGCACAAGCTAGCCTATAGCACAAATGAATGGAAGCGGATCAGTCTAGCTCAGTCTAACAGCGGGAGAAGTGGTGTTGGCCAACAGCTAGGCTAGCTGGTCCGTATCCGCCTCCAGACAACAGCTAGGCTAGCTGGTCCGTATCCGCCTCCAGACAACAGCTAGGCTAGCTGGTCCGTATCCGCCTCCAGACAACAGCTAGGCTAGCTGGTCCGTATCCGCCGCCATTATTTTGTGCTAAGCTAGGCCAGCTTGCAGCCAGATAGCTTTCTACTGAACGGACAGAAATGAAATTGTACAAAAGTTAATCTTCTTGTCAAACTCTGGAGAACACAGTAAAGCGCATCATGTCCCATAATGTTGGCGTGTTCCTAAGGATGGGAACGTGAGCAAACCCCAGGTTCTGGTGGCCAATTTCTCTGTAGCCAACAATCAACTGAACCCTTGCACTGAAGAACCATATGACTCAGAGGAACAATCATTTCAAACTTTATTATCTATAGATGGTTAAAGTATTCCGTTCATTCATAGTTAAAGGAACACGCCAACTTTTGGGGAAATTAGCTTTATTTGCCATCTACCCCGGAGTTAGACAAGCAGATACATTTCCGTCTAAACGGGATGATAACTCCCTAAAATGTACCCTTTTTTTTTAAATGAGGATGGACAAAATGACCTTATTTGAGATTATCTTTGTCTTCTTTTCCTTGTGAGGACATTTGGTGCAAGAATAAGAACACATACACCCAGCCACAAAGAACATAGCTCACTGTTGTAGCTTGAAGTGATTTCCAACACATCATCACACACACCCACACACACACACCCACACACACACACAGCCTGCAGGTAGCCTGCATGACAGCGTGAACTCAAATAGACTCTTAACACAGCAAACACAAACAACTGAAGGAGCAAATATCACAAACTGCACCGTAACACAAGAATTAGACTACTACAGTGCACACACTATCCCAATACACACACACACATTAACGAGCCTAATACACACACTAGCACACCCAGTACGCCGTGTCCTGTTGGGAATAAAGCGCAAAACTCCAATGCAAACACTGTACATAATGTCTGGTTTTTCTCACATGACTCTAACCCTGTGCTTCTCAATATGGAGGATCCCCCAAGAGGTCAAGTGATGATTTGGAGAGTTTGTGAACAGATATACAAATCCATCATCATGTTTATAACTTTTGGTATTATGCTTTTCTTTCCCTTGAAATTAAGGACATTAAAGTCTACACAGTACTCCGCCAATCATTAATCAAATGAAATAGACTGAAAAGAGGAAATACAAACCCAAGCTCCCCATTCTGTCTATGTTGACCATGTAGGAGGGTCACAGATAGCCTAGGCATCCCTCTGTTTTTAGGGGCCACACTTCAGAAAGGTTGAGGACCACTGTTCTACACAACCATGCCGACTACTACTTCCTGCTTTTCTCCACTGCAGTAACACAGAACCTCCACCAGGGGTCAACATTAACTGCAGAATCATTTTAACCATGAATTCCCAGCCAAATGTGTATGTTTGGAATGTGTGTGTGTGTGTGTGTGTGTGTGTGTGTGTGTGTGTGTGTGTGTGTGTGTGTGTGTGCGCGTGTGTGGTATGCTCGCTATGTGAAGACTGCAGGCTTGTCGGAGAGAGGAGAGTCGCAGCAGCTGGTCTGGTGTCAGCTGTTACAGAGATGTGAGCGGATGGGAGGGTCAAGCAATCCTGTGATCTTAAGCTATGTGGAAATTGTTGTAGGTTTATTTTACAGCCAAACCCGATACAGCGCTGAACATGGTGTTAGGTATGTGCGCGCGTGTGTGTGCGCGCGTGTTGAAACCCTGTGATATTTGAATCCTATGACTGTGTGATTTGATCTGCTGATTCAATAAATTATTTTAAATGGATGGATGCTCCTTTGAGGTGTGCCTTGGTATGCACTGTGATACATATATATATATATATATGTATGTACTGTAGGTGTCAGTTAACTATGTGTATCTTCATTATTATGTATATTAGGTATCCATTCATGTGTGAGTGTGTGAGTGTGCGTGTGCGTGTGCGTGTGTGTGTGTGTGTGTGTGTGGATGCATGTGTCAGTTTTTGGGTGCGTATATGTATTTAAGTGTAGGGGTGTGTGTCTGCACACGTGTGTTTGAGTTTGCGTGTGTGAAAATGTAGATGTTTTATTGTAGATGTATGTGTATATGCACACACGTGTGTGAGTGTGAGAGAGTGAGCGTGTGTGTGTCTCACCACTGGATGATCTCAGTGATCTGCGCCTCCCAGTGAGCCACGCTCTCCTTCTTATCAGACAGCTCCCTCATCTCATCCTCCAGCTGCCTGTTGCTGCTGGTCATCTTCTCACAGATACTGGTCATCTGCAGAGAGAGAGAGAGACAGAGAAGAGTGTCAGATCGTTATACAAAGTGTTGTGTCATGAAGGCTAACCTACTGCATTGTTTTATACAAAGTGTTGTGTCATGAAGGCTAACCTACTGCATTGTTTTATACAAAGTGTTGTCATGACGTCTAACCTACTGCATTGTTTTATACAAAGTGTTGTCATGACGTCTAACCTACAGCATTGTTTTATACAGAATGTTGTGTCATGAAGGCTAACCTACTGCATTGTTTTATACAAAGTGTTGTGTCATGACGTCTAACCTACAGCATTGTTTTATACAAAGTGTTGTCATGACGTCTAACCTACTGCATTGTGTTATATACAAAGTGTTGTCATGACGTCTAACCTACTGCATTGTTTTATACAGAGTGTTGTCATGACGTCTAACCTACTGCATTGTTTTATACAAAGTGTTGTCATGACGTCTAACCTACTGCATTGTTTTATACAAAGTGTTGTCATGACGTCTAACCTACTGCATTGTTTTATACAAAGTGTTGTCATGACGTCTAACCTACTGCATTGTTTTATACAAAGTGTTGTGTCATGACGTCTAACCTACTGCATTGTTTTATACAAAGTGTTGTCATGACGTCTAACCTACTGCATTGTTTTATACAAAGTGTTGTCATGACGTCTAACCTACTGCATTGTTTTATACAGAGTGTTGTCATGACGTCTAACCTACTGCATTGTTTTATACAAAGTGTTGTCATGACGTCTAACCTACAGCATTGTTTTATACAAAGTGTTGTCATGACGTCTAACCTACTGCATTGTTTTATACAAAGTGTTGTGTCATGACGTCTAACCTACTGCATTGTTTTATACAAAGTGTTGTCATGACGTCTAACCTACTGCATTGTTTTATACAAAGTGTTGTCATGACGTCTAACCTACTGCATTGTTTTATACAGAGTGTTGTCATGACGTCTAACCTACTGCATTGTTTTATACAAAGTGTTGTCATGACGTCTAACCTACAGCATTGTTTTATACAAAGTGTTGTCATGACGTCTAACCTACTGCATTGTGTTATACAAAGTGTGAGTCTTGGGAAGATTATAATGGGTGAAGCCAGAGTCTTCTCAGGTCCATATTGACAGACATGTTGAAGAAACAGTAGGCTAGTAGTGCAGCATTCTACAAGCAAGATTGTTTTTGTCCTGTTTGGCAACACAATAATCTCCCAAATCAGTGTTTGGGTCACAAGAATATTGAATATTGAAAATGCTTCAAAAAAGTTTAAAGTAAACTGTGTGCTGTTGTGTGTTAAATCTCCAAGAGAACGTGAACTGTGTGCTGTTGTGTGTTAAATCTCCAATAGACATAGTGTAGAACCAGCTGGTCTCAGACCTGTAGAACCACCTTGACACCAATTCATTCAGTTCATAAACAGGCCCGGAAGGTGTTGGACAAGAAACCATTTCGCCACCACCACTGTACCATCCTCAAAAAACGTGCCCTGCTAAGCTGGGAAAACATGCCAAAACTCAAGAGATATTTAAAATCCAACACGGTCTGGCCCCACCACCTCTCTCACAGTTCTTAACAGAAAGCAGCAGGTTCACCAGAACAGTAATAGGAGGGAAATGTCATCATCCCGGGAAGGAAAAGCGCATTTAGTAAATCAGCCTTCTCGATTAGAGCTGCAGAGTTCTGGAACACCAATCCCATCACACTTCCGCAGTATTGATACACTGTTATTATGTATGTAAATTGTATTCTACTGTTGCACTTTTTATATCACCACTCTCAGCACTGTCACCTTTTCTTAAATCACTATTATGCTGGTTTTTATTGCGTTTTTTCGTACCGTACTTTTCGCACTATAAGCCGCACCTGACTATAAGCCGCAGCAGCTAAATTGAATGATGTGTACATATATAAGCCGCACTGGACTATAAGCCGCAGGTGTTTTAATGTTTAATTACCATATGTAATTAGCATTGGGACACAATACTGTCGGACAAATAACAAGAATTAACCCATTTACAAGTTGTATTAAGTTTAGCAAATAAGGGAACAGATAAATAACATTTCAATGCCGTCAAAAAAGCAATATTTAGATTTTTACATTTTCGGGTTTGGTCACGTCGAGTCACATATAAGCCGCACCGTTATATAAGCCGCAGGGTCGAAAAATGGGGGGAAAAGCCGCGGCTTATAGTCCGAAAAGTACGGTATGTATTCTATTGTGTATTTTATTGACATGCTGTAGGTCGAGGGGGCGAGACCCAAGAATGTTGCTCTTTTTGTACGTGAATATGACAAGATGCAACAATAAAACTGAATCTGAATCAGAATTCTTGGAAAGGACAATGAAAAAGAAGCTCTGAGAGGTACAGTAGTTCACACAGACACACATGTCACCACAGCGCGGGTCAGACCAGCGAGCGAGGAGACGACACTGAGGCCGGACCAGACCAAAGCAAAAACAACGTTTGCATTGATGTTAAAGATGTTCACTGGAAGTAGGTGTGCCAGTGGAGCCTAGTCACGAAATACACTCCAAATACAACTCCAAAACGTTCCTGTAAACATGTTGTGACCCGTGTATTTACCACGTGGAGAAATAAATTGCAGTGATTTCATCACCTTAAAAAAGACCTGTTTTTTTTTTTTTTTAACAGGGCTTTTGAGGTGATGAAATCACTGCGCCCAGGCAGCAGTGGTTCGGCAAAAGAAATCAGAGTATATATCTGCTTAGAAAACGGAAATCATTATTTTTTTGTATTTCTCCACGTGGTAAATACACAGGTCACAACATGTTTACAGGAACGTTTTGGAGTTGTATTTGGAGTGTATTTCGTGACTGTTGGGAACTAGGCTACACTGGCACACCTACTTCCAGTGAATGACGCTAAGCTAGGCTAACGGTGCGGCTGTTCCCTAAGCCTAATGCAGCACAGAGACGAAAAGGGTATCTGCTTGTCTAACTCCAGGGTAGATGGCAAATAAGCAAATTTCCCAAAAAGTTGGCGTGTTCCTTTAGATACTCCAAACCTGTGTGCTGATTAGTAAAATGGGCTAAAAGTCACATTTAGACCAGTATTTGGTACTTTAACTTCCTATCCAAGTGCAGTAATGGCAAAGATCGGGTGTAAATAAATCCTAAGGAATAAGAGGCAAGTGCTTCATTGAAGGAGAGGTGCCGGCTGGTAGCGATTTTTTTTATGATTAATTGCGAATATATTCCTGTTGAGCTATAGATTGTGAATGAATACGCACAGAAAGGTACACCATGCAAATGTTAATGCTTTATTTGTTTTAAACCGAGACGATTTAGAAAATGGGCAATGGGGAAATACATTGCGTTGGACAGAGGGTGGAACACGAAAAATGGCAATGACGTCACCACTACACCTCCCTATAGTCTTCCTAGGGTGCGTGGGATACACGCAGACATGTTGGCTTAAATAAATAAACGTTCTGCGCGGAGGCTACGAGGTTAACGTGCGACACGCAACCTTTTCTCTCGATCCCCCGGCCGTCCTTACATAGACATGCTATCGTCCAGCCCACGTGACCCAGCTGCGGGGAGAATGTTTTGGTAGAAACGACTCCCCGGTAGTGAATCACACTCCGTGTGACAAACAGTGTGGCACATACGTGTGGGGAGACAGAAACGCTGTTTCGAAGTGGAACACAAACACACCAGCGCTCGGGAAATAAACACCTTTCAATATAGTCGGAAATATTTGAACTTTAACTTCGAGGTGTGTTTTGATTTACTAAACGCCACACTTTTTTTTTTAACAGCCTACTAACAAGTGGAAACATCCCTAAGCAGCACAGTCATGTAAATCAACCGCTCCTCGCCTTTCTTTTTTTTCCTACAGCATTCGACTGTAATTTTCCCCCCGGACTAACGAACACTGACATGGATGTATGGAATATGTTACTCCGCCAACGCCGTTTCAAATGTATCTTTCCATGCTCAGAGACGGAATAGCGGTGAGGAATCTTACATCTTAAAAAAAAAAAAAAAAAAGGAAAAAAAGAAAATCTGCATCCAGAGCTCCATGCCAGGAGAACCTCTCATCCAGGGCCCTGGCCGGCCTGAGCTCCATGCCAGGAGAACCTCTCATCCAGGGCCCTGGCCGGCCTGAGCTCCATGCCAGGAGAACCTCTCATCCAGGGCCCTGGCCGGCCTGAGCTCCATGCCAGGAGAACCTCTCATCCAGGGCCCTGGCCGGCCTGAGCTCCATGCCAGGAGAACCTCTCATCCAGGGCCCTGGCCGGCCTGAGCTCCATGCCAGAAGAACCTCTCATCCAGGGCCCTGGCCGGCCTGAGCTCCATGCCAGGAGAACCTCTCATCCAGGGCCCTGGCCGGCCTGAGCTCCATGCCAGGAGAACCTCTCATCCAGGGCCCTGGCCGGCCTGAGCTCCATGCCAGGAGAACCTCTCATCCAGGGCCCTGGCCGGCCTGAGCTCCATGCCAGGAGAACCTCTCATCCAGGGCCCTGGCCGGCCTGAGCTCCATGCCAGGAGAACCTCTCATCCAGGGCCCTGGCCGGCCTGAGCTCCATGCCAGAAGAACCGTGGGTTATTTTCCCCTCATCTCCCTATTTCTTAATATCTCTCATCGATCTCACTCCATCAACAGGAAGACATTAAACTCTCAATGAAGGTGGGCTGTTCCTTCTCTTTTCTCTCTTCGATTCTACAGCATGACAACAGATAATGGTGGTTTCTTTTTTTAGGTTCATGGGGGGATAGTGTGTCATGGTAGGGGGTTAAAGAAGTGGCCTTGTGACTGAAAGGTAGCCAGTTAGATTCCCCAAACCGGACGGGCAAATCTGAGCAGGGGAATGTGAACCTACAACCCCCTCCCTCTACAACCACTGTTGAAATTACCCCCCCCCCCCCCCCCCCCCCCCCCAAACAGCTCCAGTGGTGATTTTATTGGCCAGCTTCCAGGCATAAGTGTGTGCGTACGCGTGCGTGTGTGTGTTAGGGATGGGCAGCAGGCCAACGTTATTTCCAGGAAAGTTACATCGTTGATGCTTCCACGTTAACGTATGGTTTTGTTTTAATAATCTAATAATGTTTTAATAATAAGATAATCCAACAAGCGATCTAGCTGGCTGCTGTCATTGCTAACCGCTAGATATTTGGGAGTCGGACCAGGCTAGCGTATTTCGGGAAACAAAAGCATTCATTCGTAACATTACATCACTGATGCTTGAAATGTGTGAGCAAATGTACAAACTGTTGCTACAATGTAACATTGTAACACTTTCTTTTCTGTTCCAGTCTGTCCCAGCTGTTAACAGACTGATATGCTACCTGGCTAGCTAGCGAGCTGTACCCAGCATGCCGAACAGCAGTGTAACAATTAATACGGTCCCCTCTCAATACACTACACCGTGTAGTTGCCGGTAAAAACAAGGGGAAAATTAAGAAAACATTTTAGACAAAACGATATTCACATAAATTATTTGATTATTCTATTTGAAAATCGATGACCACCCCTTTAGTTTGAGTTTTTAACAGTAAATTATTTGGAATAGGGGACATGGAATCTGTGTGTTAATTCCAGCTCTATGAAATGATATGGTAGCGGTCCCTATTAGACTTTTTTCATCTACATACTTTCATGGTGTAGAGTTTGGGGACATGGGTGAGATTATGTGCAAAATAAATCATAATTTGTGAAGTGCTCCTTTAAGTCAACGTGCCTGGTTGAAGAAAGTAGGAAATAACAAAAACCCAGAAACACATTCCGACTTAATCCAATCCGCCTGCATTGGTTTATAAAAAAATAAACCCCAGCTCTTTTCTATGTAGTAGTAACAAAGTGAGACGTTACTGCGTCTCTCCGTTGGCACCCCGTGTCCACATGTGGTCCCTGTTTCCCCCGTCCGTCGTGGCATTATATTCCAACTTCATAACACGGACCGCAAAAAAAAGAGACAAACAAGCAGCCAGGGGTCTTATATTCGTCTCCCTCCCCCTTCCTCCTTCTAAGAAATTATTTGGTTTGGGAGCATCCAACATCTAACATCCAATGTCCAAGCCACCCCCCAATTCCCCCGTATTTTCCCGCTCTTTCCAAGGTCAACAGAGGAGAGCGTAAACTGTGTAATCTGATTTAAACTGTGCTTGGACGTTGGCTAGTTGGATGCTCCCAAACCAAATAATTTCTTAGAAGGAGGAAGGGGGAGGGAGACGCTCCTCTTGACATATGGAATGAAAGACAGCAGGCAAATCAAAGTCCATTTTGTTATTTCAACTTCATTTAACCGGCCTCGTTGACTTAAGGACACATCTTCTGTTTACAGAAGTGTAAACTGCATTCCATTGCAGTGTGTAGGAGGCAAACCGACGACTTGTTTATTTATTTATCTTAGAGAGGGATACTGAACGGTGATTGAGCTGGTCTTGCCAGGGGGTAATGATAGTATTCAGTATGACTTAGAAGGGGTTGTCTGGGGTTAGGCATTGTGGTGTCTGTGACTAAGTATTTTACATAAAATTTGAGTGTGATTAATGTGACATGCGAATTACCAGCATTTTAGTGTGTGTGTTTGTGAGTGAGTGAGTGAGTGAGTGAGTGAGTGAGTGAGTGAGTGAGTGAGTGAGTGAGTGAGTGAGTGCAGTGTTTCCCTTATATGCATGAATTAGGACCGCCGCTTCTATGAACTAGACTATTAAAGAAAATATATATATATTATAATATTATTATTATTATTTTTTTTATCATTTCATTTGGGCTGTTGTAGTGTTATGATTTGTGTATGTTAGACAGTTAGTATGTTAGTATTTATATTATCTATTAAATCATCTATATCTATGTTCAATACAAATAGTGTACAAGTGTTGAGGCATGTCATTAATCATTCTTGACATTTACTTTGATTACAACTACACTGCAAAAAATATGTATCTTATCAAGTGAACATATCTTGTATTTGGTACAATAAGTCTATATTGAGTAGAATTATCTTATCCCACTGGCAGATAATTTAGCTTTTTTTCTAATTTTGGTCAATTTAATCTTAGATTAACAAGATTAACATTTTCTCAAAACAAGATTACATTGACCAAAATCAAGAAAGAAAATAAACAAAATTATCTGTGGAATAAGATAATTCAAGATAATTCTACTCAATATGAGACTCAATAAGATATTTTCACTTGATAAGATTTATTTTTTAGCAGTGTACAAATATGTATAATGCAGCTACCTGTGCCTCCAGAGCACTTCTAGTGTCAGCGGACACACCAAAAACATCCTAGCAAATTCACACGCACATGACTCCATGAACATGAACATCAATAACCTCTCGAACAATTCTAAGGTAGTTTTAAGTTATTTCTCCGGCAGCGTGCGCTAATATGGATTCCGGCGGCACGTGCGCACGCACAAATATGGATTCCGGCAGAGTGCGCGCAGCACAGCACCGCTGTTGAATTTTTTTTCAGGGGAAACACTGGAGTGAGTGAGTGAGTGAGTGAGTGAGTGAGTGAGTGAGTGAGTGAGTGAGTGAGTGAGTGAGTGAGTGAGTGAGTGAGTGAGTGAGTGAGTGAGTGAAGTAAGCTCTTACTGTGCTATCTGCCAAAGTGTTATTGTACAATGTACAGTATCAAACCTGACAATTGAGCACATATGGAACTGAAAGGTCACTGTATATAAGATTGTATTAACAATGTTCAGCCCCTGGCCTGTTTGTAATGTATGTGGACGCACTAGAAATAAATCATATGTATGTGCTTGTGTGAGTGTTTCTGACTTTGGGGACACATTTCAGACTAGAGACCAGTTGATTCATTGGAGACAAAAGCACCGCCCCCAGTTTGGAAAATGTATTATTAAAGCTGCAGTAGACAACTTCAGAGAAACAAGTGAGTTTACCTGCCCAGCAGAAATAGAGCAAGATCTGCATCTTATATTTAGCATTTTTAGATTATATATTAGATTCGATTTAGACTATTGGATTGTTAGATTATACATTGCATATATTTAGCATTCTAGCATTTCGTTTTTTTGTTTGTTATATATTAGATTAGATTTAGATTATTAGATTATATATTGTAACTATATTTATTGTAGGGCAAAATAACAGAGGGCATACATACCCTCATCTCACACCTTGTTGCCCATATGCGCATGTCCAGAGTAAATTATATTGTATATTGTTTACACTGCCTTTTTATTCTATTTACTTCTCCACTGTACTATAATTCTGTGACCTGTACCTGTATGTCTTCTACTACCTGTACCTCCCCTCCCCCCTCCCCCATGCTGCTATGATACAGAATTTCCCCCAAGGAGATCAATAAAGAAATATCTTATCTTATCACTTTTCACACCCATGCACTTGCAACAAAGGAAACTCCCAGAGTATTTATTTCACAGCTATTTATTTAGTAAATATTTCCTAGTCTCTGATTTGCACGTTGCGTGTACTTCTTGACAAGGCACACAATGGTGGTCTCATGTTTTTCAATGTGGCCCCACGAACACCACTTGTCAGGCCACACACCTCTGATTGGTTATTGGTGCAGGAAGCTGTTGTTTTTGGCCAATCAGATGTGTTTGGCCTGCCAAGTGGTGTTCCCAGGGTGGCATCGTAAATGTAAGACCACCACCGTGTCCCTCGTCAAAGAGTAACACAATGTGCAAAAACGAAAGCTGTCGATGCCTCTGGGAGTCTATATGGAAAACCTTTGCTGCGCGTGGCTTGGGCTTGAAAAGTGATGCCGATCTCGCTCTATTTCTGCTGGGCAGGTAAACTCACTCTTGCTAATTTCTCCAAAGTTGCCTAATGCAGCTTTAAGGTTAAGATTAGGGGCTAGGGGCAGGGGTTCCCAATTCATTTTCTGCCCTGGTCCACTTTCTAGGATTCAAATTACTAGGCGGGCCAACCCCTCACCCTTCCCTCATTAAAAATGCAGAAGAACGGACACCTACTGTGAATTGTACCTAAATTGCACCTCGTCCCATTTCTGCCTTGCACTATATAGTATTGTATATTAGTACACTGCACAGTATTGTATATTGTATGGTAACTACGTCTATTCTGCATCGAACATTGTACATATGTCTAAACTGAACACTGTGACCTCATTTTTTTACTTCTAATTTTACTATGTTGTTTTGTTTCATACTTGTCTTGTCTTGCACAGTCTCTGGAGCGTAACAGTAAGAAGCATTTTGTATAAAAGTATTCTGTACTTCTGTATGACAAATATTAAAGAAACTTGAAACTTGAAACGTGAAGTTCATTTTGAACAGCGTGTCATTTCAGTTGCATGAAATGCAAGTCCAAATGTAACATTCAATAACCATTCGGTTTTTTTTGTTACAGTATATGAAGGAGCATCAAATTTGCTAAATTATAGCCTACTGCTGGAAACACTTTAACGTAGGCCTAGACTTTCCTGAAATAAAAAAATGTATTGTCCATGGCAGAGAAGCACAACACTCGTTTGTTTAACACAACTAAAAACAGGCTACTAACCGAATGGAAACTAGATACGCATAACAATTAGCATACATTTCAAACAAGTCTAACAACCAAAATGTTATTTTAAAAAGAAAATAATAATATTTGGATCAAGCAGAAACCATGGGATGGAAATCAGAGCGTGTCAATGCGAAAAGTGGCCTTTTCGAAAGTTGGGCTGATATGATGTTGTGGCGAGGCGGAGGCACTGGTGGAGGTGTTCGTTCGTAATTCTGTTTCTTTGTTCATTGTGGAGAAGCCGGACTCGCAGGTGTATGTCGATCCAAACATGGCCAGGAAGAACATTGCCAGCCTTTTGATGTTCTTGAAGTTGGACTCGATGTTGGACCAGAATTCACAAACTGTCACGTTGCGGTGTTGCGCTTTCAGCACCTCTGAGGTGGACAGCTGCACCATGTGTTGCATGTGTGTTTAGTTGCAGGATAGCATTTGCTCCCCTATGTGTAACTCAAGGGCTATTTATTTTCCTGTTTCATAATAAAGGTTCTCTGCGCTACGAATTTCATAATAAGAGAACTTTTCCAAATTAAAAGGCTGCCTATTGGGAACCCCTGGGCTAGGGAATGAATGAAAGTCAATGCAATGTCCCCAAAAGTGCGAGTGCATGCACGTGCGTGTGTATGTGTGTGTGTGTGTGTGTGTGTGTACGTGTCACCTTATCCAGCTCGCTGGTCAGCTTCTTGTTGTCTTCAGACAGCAGGATCCTCTCCCTCTCATACTTCTGCTTATGCTCCGTCTCAAACTCCTCACGCTCGCTTTGACTGACACACACACACACACACACACACACACACACACACGCACACACGCACACACATTAATCTCCCACTTCAAACCTCAACCTATCACTCTTTCTATATCTCTGTGTGGGGGCCTAGTCTACGTAGACTATTTCTACAGTCTAAATAAGATTGCGCAGGACAAAGACAGGTTATTACACTATTATTACACTATTATTATTATTATTATTATTATTATTATTATTATTATTATTATTATTATTATTATTATTATTATTATTATTATTATTAAAGTCCAAACACATTAATGCACTTAGAAATAGGATATACAGCCAAGTATGAAAGAAATGTAATTATATAACCGCGGTTGGATTTGTTTGAATAAGGCTTGGGGACGCTAGGCTAGAGGATACAGCAACAAAACTTGCAGGCTTCTCCTTTCAAGAACGCTAAAGAGTCTATGGTGAGAGTACTTGAGGTTAAGTTGCTTTTATTCGCTGATGACTCAAGTCTACACTACCATCAAAAACACAAATATGAGGAAAAATAATTGACTTTTGGCTTTGGATTCTGGCTATCGACTGTATCTGCTGAAGCTAGTAGGGAAAAGCTACGAGTTACAGTAGAAACTCCTTTATCCAAACCCCCCCAAAAATGTATGAAGTGAATGAAATGAAGTGAAGGTCATTCGTGGAGAATGAGATATTCAGAATACTGAAACCTACTGTGGTTCTGGACCAAACGTTTTTTTTTATTAGTATTTATTTATTAATATTATTATTTATAATATATTATAAGTTTATCAACACGTAATAACTTAGGAAATTCCAACAATCACTAGGATAACATATATTATATGTTCTCATCATTTTGGTGGAGTGGTCGGCTTGGCACTTCAGTCAAAGAGTTTCTACTGTGCTCCAAAAGGAAACGGTAGGTTACCGTTAGGTTTCAATACTAGAGACGTTTAAAGGGGCAATACCAACCAAATCAGGAATTCCAATGTTATTTCCAGGGCCTAGGAAAATTCAATCAATATTTGTGAACATGAGCAATTCTCTCCCAAAGCCAGACACCAGAGAAGTAAGACTCAATACTTGTGATGTCATCAGGTACGAAGTCTGAAGCTGCTCCATAGAGAAATAGATGATTGATTTTATGGACCCACAGAATGTTTTTTATATTCTCTGGTATAAAGTTCTGAAACTGTACTCATATACTCAGAACATTCACTGGATGCTGTCAGTGTTGTCTATGGAGCAACTTCAGACTTTTCTTTGTTTTAACTCTCTAGCTTTTGGATTTGGGTGGACAGTGTTCACTACTATTTGAGAACTGTCTTAGGCCATAGGAATAACATGTATGAATTCTTAAAATCAGTTCGTAGTTCTCCTTTAAGGTTATTATTATCACAGTAACCATGATTACCTCAGACAATCATCGCTGAAAGAGACAATGGAGAAGAAAACAAACCATATCACTGACAGTTCAGACATTATGACACTGGTGTTGAGTGACCTCTTCTACATTTTCCCTAAATGATACATTGAATTATAAAACGTGTAGCTCAAATCAAGCAATCTGACTGGTTCATAGCCGTGGTACATTGAGCATAATATATAGAACCGCACCCTGAGAGGGGGAACTGCGCCCTGAAAGGGAGGTTTGCCCTGAGTGGGAGGTTCAAAGGGTCAAAGTGGGTATCAAACAAGAGGGAAGACTGTCAGGTTTTAAACTGTGGATACCAAAATAGAAGGTAAAGACGACTTTGAACTGTTAAACAGTAATCAAGAACTATTTTATTGCTCTGTAAAAAAACTGATTTTATAGTATGTCTGCACTTTATGTGCTCATTTCATCATTTATGTCTTTTCTATTCTACTAAAACTTAATCAAACCATAAACAAGGTGGCCTGTGGGGATGTTAGATCCTAATGTGATTTTATATGTCTGCTCATTTTACCCTTGCTATTATTTGACTTATTTTTAACTTTTATCTCTACGCATGTTTTGTAACAGATTACAGAAGCCTATTGGAACGTGAGGTTCTGATATGATTTGATTCATATATCTGCATTATTTTATCCGACTTTATGCTTTGCTCTTTGCTCTTCTTACAGTTTTATAAAAGCAATAGCTCACTTCAGGCCATGGTATATGGTTATTATATCACAGCTAAGGGGCGTAGTTAGCTGACTGAGCTATTGCTTATTGCTCTTTGAATGGGGATTCATCCGTATCTAAGAATCCGTCACTTATTATCGTTTTTTCTTTTGTATTTGAAGTCACTGGTAAATTACTGACCACGCAGAATGGTGATAAGATAAAATAACCTTTTCCCACTTTTTTTCCATGTACCATCTTCTACGCATGCAGCATCCACTGGTCTCTGCCAGCCCAATACCTCCCATCCTCCCTCCCTGCCTTTCTCTTCTTCCCTCCCCCCTCCTCCTCCTCCTCCTCCCCCACTCCTCTTCCCTCTTCCTCCTCATCCCTGCTCCTCCTCCTCCCTCATCCCTGCTCTTCCTCCTCTCCCTCCTCCGTACCTCTCTCTTCGAGTCTTCTCCAGCTTGTCTTTGAGCATCAGGATCTCTTTCTGCAGGGCCAGGTGTTGACCCTCGGCGTCCCTCAGCTCCTTGCGCAGGGCCTTGTGCTCGGCGGTGTGCTGCGTCTCCCGGCGGCCCAGCTCCTCCTCGTACAAGAGCGTCTTCTTCTCCAGGTCGCCCCGCAGGCGCCCCACCTCCTGGGACTGGTCCCCCGAGAAGGAGGTGGCCGACAGGCCGGTCTGCTTCAGCTGGGTGGAGGTAGGTATGGAGAGAAGAAGAGACGAGGGGGGGGATATGGAGGAGGAGAGAAGGTGGGCCGAAAGAGCATAGAAAGAAAGAAAGAAAGAAAGAAAGAAAGAAAGAAAGAAAGAAAGAAAGAAAGAAAGAAAGAAAGAAAGAAAGAAAGAAAGAAAGAAAGAAAGAAAGAAAGAAAGAAAGAAAGAAAGAAAGGACATATTGTTCACATTGTTGGACAACTTAGCGACTAGACAATGGACATTACAGTTCAGTGTTACGTCCATGTGTGCGTTCATGTCTATACATGCTGCTGCCAATGAGCATCTCACAGATCTGTACTATTGAATTCAGTCTAGAGGAAGTCATTCTCACAGAGCTGCTGCAGTATCATGCAGTATTGGACCGTCACAGCTACACTATGCTCCCCATTTAGATGATGTGGTTCTCTCTCCCCGTGTCTGTGTGCGTGTGTCTGCGCTTCAATACACTAGCCGAACTTGGCAGAGTGTTTAACGAGAGACAGAATGTCCACTCGGTCACATTGTTGTTGTCACCTCTAACGTTAGTCAGTAGTAGTAGTAGTAGTAGTAGATGATATGAGCAGGCTGTGACCGTGGACAATTTAAAATAAGTGCACTGCAGAGACAGAGTGCAGATCTACTTGAGCAAAAGGAGACAATGCAGACAGACAATGACGTTGGTGTTCATTTAACCAATGGTCTGACTGTGTGTGTCTGACTGTGTGTCTGTGTGTGTGTCTGTGTCTGTGTGTCTGTGTGTCTGTGTGTGTGTCTGTGTGTGTGTCTGTGTGTGTGTCTGTGTGTGTGTCTGTGTGTCTGACTGTGTGTCTGTCTGTGTGTCTGTCTGTGTGTCTGTGTGTGTGTCTGTGTGTCTGTGTGTGTGTGTCTGTGTGTCTGTGTGTGTGTCTGTGTGTGTGTCTGTGTCTGTGTGTGTGTCTGTGTGTGTGTCTGACTGTGTGTCTGTGTGTGTGTGTGTCTGTGTGTGTGTGTACCTTCAGTCCCTCCAGGTCCTCCTCCAGCTGCCTGCTGTGCTGCTCGTTGCGCTCCCTCAGCTTCCTCTCCTTCTGGGCCTCGGCCGATTGCTCCTCCACCTGCGCCTCCATCTGACAGGAGGCGCACATCCACAAAGGTCAGGGATTATGGGATGGAGACCCTCACAGTCTCACACACATGAAGCCTCTCGGAGCAGGAGCGCCAGAGCAGGACCAATATCCCCCTCAGGTTATTAGATATTATACTGTATATCATTTGGTGGACAATTTCATCCAAAGTGTCTTTCAGTCCTCTATATTTTTACCATGGGTGCTTCCAGAGAGGGACTAGAACCCCCAACCCTGGCAGTGTTGGTGGCGGGCTCTACTGTACCTCTAATTAAACCGTGCAGAATCGCAGGACATGACCAGGCGTGTTGTTCAGCAATAGTGGATCGGCGCTCTTACTATGAAATGCATCACATGTCTGGATGAATATGAATATCTAGAATACATCATAAATACCTAAGATTCTAAACAACGCCAAACACAAGTGAAACACAGACACGTTCGGGGCGAAGCACCATCAACCACGAGGGGGGGGGGGGGGGCTCTACTCTACCTCCTTCTTGGCCCTCTCGGCCCTTCGCACCTCCAGCCGGAAACCCTCCACCTTCTGGGTCTGGCTCTCCATCTCCTCCTCCTTGTCCCGTAGCTGGCGGGCCAGACGCTGCTTGGTGGACCTGTGGGGGGGGGGGAAGACAATCATAATGTATTTTAACATTCACTTTCCGGGAAGTGGGAAAGAATTGACAGCGGCTGATAATGGCACACGCTGCTCAGATTACCTGGGGGGGGGGGTAAGGGTTGATGTTCGGTAACGATAGACCTTCATCACGGCAGACATTTTGACGTGTCATAGCAGGGTACACACAGCTGTGACTAATAACATTAATGATGGGTCTGTTCTGTTGAGGCGTGGTGCCAGTGAGCCGGGATACACAGCCAAATGGAGCGCACTCCAGATTAGGGTTATTAGTTACAGCTGTGTGTACCTATTTGAAATCTGACAATATATATATATTTTTTATCTATTCTATTCTACAATTTTATTGCACTGCACTATTGCACTATTTTACTCTGTCTATTTTATCTTAATCTTTTTATTATTGTCTATTTAAAACTGAATCAAACCATAAACAAGGTGGCCTGTTGGGATGTTAGATCCTAATGTAAAAAACTGTGATTAATTTTATATGTCTGCACTTTATGTGCTCATTTTATGCCTGTCTTTTTTCTGTTGTGAAGCACTTTGAGCTGCAGTTTCTGTATGAAAGGTGCTATACAAATAAAGTTTATTATTATTATTATTATTATTACTTCAAAATGTTTGCTGTGACCAGCTAACTTAGCTGTTGACCAAAAACACCTCTCCCAGAGTTTTAAGCTAGTGGTCCATATATCGGCTTCCATTAATTTGTGCTAAGCTAGGCTAGCATGCAGCCAGATCGCCATCTACTGAACACACAGAGGGGAAATTGGTATCTCTCTTCTTGTTTTCCATAATGGTGGCATGTTCCTTTAAGAGATGTGGGATGAGGGCAGCTGGGTGGCACAGTGGGCAAGGCGCTCGCCACCAACGCAGGAGATACTGGTATCGAGCCCAGCTCTCTGCGTTGATTACCTTGATGAGCGCGCTCCTTTCCAAAAGTTTAACTAGTTTCAACTTTATGCGCTGAGAGCGCTCCGCCCAAAGCTCATGCCGCCGAGAGCTCATAAACAAGAGGCGTGGGGCTGGGAAAAGGAGCGAGTCTGTCGCGTCTCCAGCATAGAAATGAATGACAGGAAGGAGCTGACAACTCATAAAACGTCCGCTATGGACACAAGCCCTTAGAGGGTGGGAAAGCTGGTGGGCGGGTCCTGGTCGTTGTAAAACAGCGACTCCTACAGTTCGGTCGGGGTGCCTGCTCAGTATGGAAAGGATCTAAGGGGGGTAGTGTGATCCTTCCACACGTTACACCCTCTCAGTGAGAGTCAGCGCTGTCAGGTGAAAAGAAGCGTTGATTGGCTACACATGTGTCGGAGGAAGCATGTGATAGCCTCCACTCTCCCAGACTGACTGTAGGGGGTAGAGTGCTCTACGACCAGGAAGGGGAGTGGGAATTGGCATAACGACTAACATTGGGATGGGAGAAAAACGGAGGAAAAAGGAGGGGGGAAAGATTAAAAAAATAAATAAAAATAAAAATAAAAGAGATGTGGGATGCAATTGCCAAAAACACACACCATATTCACTTCATTTTGACATTGGGAGAGAATAGAGTGAGATAGTGGGCAGCTGGAGGGTAAAGGTGCGTTCCATACTGCACATCATCTACACCACTGAGTACTGACTGCTACATGTCAAGAAGGAGTCATTTAGGACAGTAAAGGCTAGTCTATTTCAAACTGGCTGTTAGCAATATGAAATTATTCATTCTTCATATTTTATAGGAAATATTCAGTGACTACAGCCAAGGAATGACTGTGTCTGTATGCTTAGGTAAGGTACAAGGTATTGATATTTAAATCAATGTTTTGTTCATAGGGCTGTTAATGCTTTAACTTGAGATTAATTTAAATTATTTAAAGCGTTAAAAAAATTCATCTAGGTTAATCTATGGAGTTAAAAATGTTCAACGTTCTGAACTTTCAGCCGTATCTTTGCTTGTTCTTTTTTTGCATTGACTCGTGCACCTTTTTGAAAATCATCTGACATGAAGATGGAACACATTTTTGATGTTAATATGATTTATATTACTGGTAGTTCATACAAAACATTATCGTCCTCTAAGCCAATCTGCACTTTAACATAGGCCTGGGTTGTTTTTGTTTCCGTTAGCACCGCGGATATAAGAAAGAGGCCTAGCTGAGTCAATGTTGATGGTTTTGTTGAGCATTTGTATTTCACAGGAGAGAAACTGTATTAAAAAAAAGCTATTAAAATAGTCTTTGAATCTAAATACACTTTCATTTATTTGCATTTATTTTAAATGTGTTGGACCTTATGGTGCTCTTGTTCTGTTCTTGACTTATTGTTATGTTTTCTTCTTGACTTATTTAAAGAAGACTTGTACGGCCCATGGGGACATTAACGTGTGTTGTCGGGCCTTATAAATACATTTTATTTGATTTGACTTTCTTTGTGTTGATTTTACATTAATTCCATGATTTTACTCAAGTAAATATATCTGTTACAAGCTTCGGTCTTAAGTAGAAAAATGCAATTTTTTTATCTAGATTAATTACAGAAAATTGTGAGATTAATTAGCAAAAAAAATGGTTTATCTATTGACAGCACTAGTTCATATACATGAATAATACTAGTGAGTCTGCCGATGCAGCTATGGGTGTGGTACCAGAGAGTACGGCATGCATTTATTGCCTCCATGCAATAAATAAGTAGAGACACAATAGTGGATCTAATCCTCTTAATAGTGCGAGAGATCCTATTGTTTCACACCGACTTGTCTTGCTATTCACACCTAATAATAACCTTGAGCACAGTTTAGACTACAGATCTACATTTGACATTTAGCTGACGCTTTTATCCAAAGCGACTTACAAATGTTGTACAACAAGTCAGCAGGAAGGGTATAACTCTGGCAGCTAAGGGTAAGTGGTATTTGTTCGTCAAACTGTGTTTTTTTTTATCTACTTTTTCTCGAACCCAGCATCTCCTGCGTTGGTGGCGAGCGCCTTGCCCACTGCGCCACCTAGCCGCCCTTTCGTCAAACAGTGTTGAACTTGAGTGCTACTAGTGGTGACAAGAGGATGTATCCACCTTCCTGAGAAATCCCCCAAGATTACCTGGATGCGTCATGTTCATTCAACACCGGAGATGAACCAATGCTTCATGGCACAATGTTGGATCAGCTAATGATGCCTGGCAACACATACAGCTCCAGCCAGTAAGCAGAGCTTTGGTTAATAGCGCTTGGCTACCTAGTACAAAGTTCATTCCAGGATTTAATAACTGGATCACTAATGGCTTTTAAAAATAATAATAATTTAAATCAAGAGACTGCAAGAAGTGAGACCTCTGAAAATATGCAGACCTCTTGAGCTCTTAAATGAATGGTGTGTGATGTCAAATAGTTTGTACCAGTAATAGTACAAGGCGTATTCGTTTGAGCTACAGCGTTTTGGGATTTTAAACTTGGAATGTCATTCAGCGGATGACATTCCATAGATTTTCTTTTAAAAGTCAAGTCAAGTCAAGTGTGCCTTTATTAATCCCCTCTGGGAAATGCATGTGTCATAGCAGCAGGGGGGAGTGGTTAGTGTTATATTTTGGGTGCATGTGGATGACGATGTAGAACCAAAGAGGCTAGCGATTTTGGCCTCAAGCGATTTGGATCAAAATTAGATTTTTTTTATTTACAATATACAATATTATTTACAACACAATATTTAAGCAGTTGATTGCTATTCTACAGACAAGTGTAGGTGTTGCACATACAGTATGGTCATCTTGTCAATGACTTCTCCAATGGTGTTGATTTTCAAGGACATCGTCTCCCATTCATTCCCCCTCATGATTGCCCTCGTCATTGCCCCTCATGATTGCCCTCTTCATTGCCCCTCATGATTGCCCTCTTCATTGCCCCTCATGATTGCCCTCTTCATTGCCCCTCATGATTGCCCTCTTCATTGCCCCTCATGATTGCCCTCTTCATTGCCCCTCATGATTGCCCTCTTCATTGCCCCTCATGATTGCCCTCATGATTGCCCTCTTCATTGCCCCTCATGATTGCCCTCTTCATTGCCCCTCATGATTGCCCTCTTCATTGCCCCTCATGATTGCCCTCTTCATTGCCCCTCATGATTACCCTCTTCATTGCCCCTCATGATTGCCCTCTTCATTCTTTAACACTCTTTGCTTTCATGTCACTTGATTTAATTATTTCTTCCATTACCTGTTGTTGTTTTATCAAATGGAAAGCGCTCTGAAACATATTGTATTTTAAAAAGTATAAACTGGTTAAGATTATGTCTTTGGAGATACATATCCGGTTGTGTGTGTGTGTGGGCGTGTGTGTGTGTGTGTGTGTGTGTGTGTGTGTGTGTGTGTGTGTGTGTGTGTGTGTGTGTGTGTGTGCGTGTGTGTACCTGAGGTCAGTGAGCTTCTCGTTGAGCTCGGAGAACTCCTGCATGGCGAGCTTCCTCTGGCCGTGGGCCTCCTTCAGCTCCTTGGCCTGGGACTTGAGCTTCTCACTGGCCTCCATCAGGTCCTACATGGACCCAAACACACACAGGAGTAAAGAAACATGTGGATCTCAAGAGTTACATTGTGGTACAAGCATCGCGTTGAGCTCCTGGGTCCCTCTTTTATCACACGTCTGCAAACGGGAGCACTGATCCTAGATCCTCAGGTCACATGCACATACTAGACACCTTACTGTGACTTATGAGCCTATCTGGCCTCAGATCAGCACTCCTACTTTAACCCTTTCACTGCGACAATACAGAAGGTTAACCCTTTCACTGCCACACGACAAATGGTTAACCATTTCACAACCACACTACAGAAGGTTAACCCTTTCACTACCACACTACCGATGGTTAATGAAAGGGTTAAAAGGGGCAATTCACACACAATTCTAAAAGGCATATTTTACTTCTTACCCGGATTGCCATCTATCCAGTTTCCTTGTGATTTGCCGGCGTTTAGAGATGTCTGCCATCACTCCAATACAACGGAGTCATGGAATAACGTATGACGGGTGTACTTAGGTAGAAAATATATAGTTCCCATATGAAACTGCTCACAACAAGGTCTGTGGATTATCTTGAGTAACCGGGTCATGACTTCTGGAATAAGATACTGCTCTCTCTCTCTCTCTCTCTCTCTGAGCCCCACGTTCATTCAGCTCCATTGTACTGGAGTGACGGCAGACATCTGTAAGGCAGATATCTCCAAAAACTTGGCAAACCACACTGAAAACCCATCTGGATGGATAGATAACACAGACTTAAGTATTAAATTAAAACTTTAACCCTTTCACTACCACACTACTGAAGGTTAACCCTTTCACTACCACACTACAGACCGTCAACCGTCTGTAGTGTGGTAGCGATAGGTTAACCTTCTGTAGTGTGGTTGTGAAAGGGTTAACACGTTGTCATGTGGCAGTGAAAGGGTTAACCTTGTGTATTGTCGCAGTGAAAGGGTTAAGTCAAGTCAACTTTTCTGCAACATGCAAGGAAACACGTGGAGGAACGGCGTCAGGAATCACGACGATCAGCTGAAAACTGGAGATCAGAGTTTTTTTTATCCCCACGGTTGATCACACTTTTAATAAAAAGACGTCTCTAAATACACACGTGTTAATATATAGCGACGTCACTTTGAAACCAGGTTGTGTAAATGTTTTCAGACATGTGTAAATGCGTTTAGTTAGAGACCTGAACCAGATAGCTTAGTTAAAGAGCAGAAACGTAGTCACTTCCTTGAGAGTGGGAGGCGAGAACAAACACACAAACAACAACACACACCCTGACCCGGTACCTTGTGCATGTCTTCTCTCTCCTGCGAGATGCTCTTCATCTGTTTCTCCAGAGTCCGGACGTGTTTAGACGAGTCCTCCAGGTCCCGACGGGCCGACGACACGTCCTCCAACTGCTTCTCCAACTGGCCCGAATCTGACACACAAACACACACAAACACACACACACGTTAGAGGCGGGTTAGCTTTCAGGAAACATACATTAGGACCACATTATCAAAGTGGCCTAAATCTGATTTCATGTGATTTGTGCCGTTCATATACGGTGTATCGTGAAAAAAGTCTGAACTGAGTTCCTAATTTTGTGTGAAGGTTAAAAACTCCATTGGATTGTGCTGATAATGGACTCTCTTGCGAAGACTCTATGTCCATGGAGAATTGTGTAATTATTTGAGTTTAAGATAAGATATTCCTTTATTGATCCCCTTGGGGGAAATTCAGGCATCGTAGCAGCATGGGGGAGGGGGGAGGGGGGGGGGTACAGGTAGTAGAAGACATACAGGTACAGGTCACAGAATTATAGTACAGTGGAGAAGTACAAATAAAAAATAATAATAAGGCACTGTAAACAATATATAATATAATTAACTCTGACCATGTGCATATGGGCAACAAGGTACGAGATGAGGGTATGTATGCCCTCTCAGTTGTATTTGCCCTACAATAAATATAGTTACAATATATAATCTAGTAATAATCTAAATCTAATCTAATATATAATCTAAAAAAAAAACGAAATGCTAAATATATGCAATACATAATGAGAACAAGCTATGGCGTGGGATCATCCCTGGAATATGGTGTATTTGAGCAGCTACAGTTCAGCTCCAACAGAATTTCCCCAGAAATGTAATCTCCTTGGGGGCGGCAGGGTGGCGCACCACGTAACACACCGCGGTGCAACGCGGCCGTCCCGGGTTCGACTCCCGGACCCGGCGACCTTTGCCGCATGTCCTCCCCCCATATCTCCTCCCATCCTTCCTCTCTGCCAGACTTGTCCAATAAAGCCAATAAAAATCTACCAAAAACATAATCTTTAAAAAAAAATATATATATATATATAATCTCCACTCTGAAAACATGGCTGAGAGTCGAGGTAGGAGGTCAAATAGTTCAAGAAGTCCAAGAAAAAGTTTTAAGTCTCCATTATAAGTTGTCATGTTTGTGTCCAGGACTGACCTGCAATCTGTTTCTAAAGTCGTGTTGTTTTTATCCAGACGTACTAGCGACTGACATGCGATCTGCTCCTACAAGTCGTCTTATTTGTATCCAGGTGTTAACGACTGACCTGCGATCTGTGTCTTGAGGATGTCGATCTCGCTCTTCAGACTCCTGATCTCCAGCTCCTTGTTGACACTCAGAGGGAGCGGACCCTCGCCCGACAGACTCTGCATCGCCTGCACCGTCTGTGTTGACTCTGAAAGACACACACATTATATATACGAGGCATGCGGTCCGGTGTGTCATGGAGTGAGACCGGTACAAAACGATAAGACAACAAACTAGAAAGTCTGTGGCCATTTCTTGTTGACATGAATTCAAGTATGGTATGTGTGTTTTGCACATGAGAGGTAAAAATATGGAATCCGAGAGTAAAAGCTTAATTGCTTTGAGTCACACATATCCGTATTTAGTAGGGACGCACCGATCCGATATTGATATCGGACATCGGCCCGATCGGGTATCGAGACAATCATTTTTGTTTTTGTTTTTTAAAGTATGCTTTAATAAATTGTATTACAAAAATTGTATTACAAAATATATATATATGTACAGATGACAATTTTTTTTTTCACTAAGTTAGGAAAGTAATGTTTTAAGTCAAGCCTGATGTTGCCTTGCACAAAAGAATGATCCCAGTCTCTTCCACACAGTGAGGCATACAGTTTATTAATTGAACAATGGGTATCGGATCGGTACTCGGTATCGGCCGATACCCAAAGCCCAGGTATCGGTATCGGGACTGAAAAAGACGTATCGGTGCATCCCTATTTACCTTGATATGTCAGTGTGGAGGACAGAGACTAGCAAAGAAGGTCCACCTATATAGTATTTGTAAAGATAGCAAGAAGCCACAACATTCACTCTCAGTCAGGGCGGCTACGTGGCGCAGTGGGCAAGGCGCTCGCAACGAATGCTGGAGACTGGACTCGAACAGGAAGCCTCCTGTTCGAGCCCCGCTCTCCACATTGCTTTCAGTTTAGCTGGTCGTCCACAGTAATACACATTGGCCATATTACGGGGAGGGAAACTGAAGGGTGGTGATCGGGCGTTGTGGACAGCGACTCCTACAGGTCGGTTGGTGCGCCTGCGCAGTAGAATCAAGAATCCTCCATCCATAAAGGTAGAGTAAACCAATACTTTCATGGTAGTCGACCGAGTCCAATATTGGCCAACAAACTACGCAATAGTGATCTTGTAGGAAATATTACTACTGTTACATCAGAAAATGGTGAGCTGCTTACAGATCCAAAATTAATCAATACAAGATTTGCAAAATTTTATAATGATTTATATACTACAGAAGGCGAGCGTCCCTCTGAAGAGATTGAATCCTTTTTAAGTGGCCTTAACCTCTCTGTTTTGTCACCAGTTGAATCAAGTTTAATGGGTGCTCCTATATCATTGCAAGAACTCAAAACATCTCTGGAAACTATGAATAAAGGCAAGTCTCCAGGGTGGGATGGCATTCCCCCAGAATTGTATTTGCGGTTCTGGGATGTCTTAGGCCCGCTACTACTTGAGATGATTAATATATCCATATCTAAAGGCTCCTTAGGGAGAGACGTGAATATGTCCCTAATCTCTCTTTTATTAAAAAAAGGTAAAGATCCAAACCAGTGTTCTAATTGGCGCCCTATTTCTTTAATTAATACAGATGCCAAACTATTTTCTAAAGTATTATCTTGCCGTCTTGAAACGTTTTTACCTAAACTGATTCACCCAGATCAAAGTGGTTTTGTTAAAAAAAGGCTTTTGTCTGATAATTTGCGACGTCTCCTTCACATTGTCAACTCCGCCTCTCAAGCTAAAGTGTCGTCAGCTGTTCTCTCTGTTGACGCAGAGAAGGCCTTTGACCGTCTGGAGTGGACCTATCTTTGGGCTGTACTGAAACATATGGGACTAGGTCAAAATTTTATAAATATGGTAAAAATAATATTTTCTAATCCATCAGCCAGTGTCATAACCGGAGATATTAGTTCTCCTCCTTTCAAAATCACTCGTGGAAGTAGGCAAGGGGATCCGATCTCTGCAAGCTTGTTTATTTTATCCCTTGAACCTTTAGCCCAAGCTATACGGCAATCAGAAAACATTAAGCCAATCTCTGTAAATTCTACTGATCATCATATTTCACTTTATGCGGATGACATCTTGTTATATATGGAGAATGTATCTCAGTCTCTCTCAAGCCTCCTGAAAATCTTTGAAAAATTCAGTTCAATTTCAAGTTATAAAATAAACTGGACCAAATCAGCACTAATGTACCTAAGAACCACTCCTAACTCTGTGCTTGACCATGAGATCCCGGTTGTAACACAATTTAAATATCTTGGTATTGATATATTTCCTTCAATTGAAAAAATTGTGTCCGTAAACTACAATAGAACCATTAGGTCAATCATAAATGATCTCAATCGATGGTGTAATATACCTGTCTCCCTTTCCGGAAGAGTCTCTATTATCAAAATGAACATATTACCTCGAGTAAACTTCTGTAGTTCCATGATTCCTATTGCCCCACCTGTTGCTCATTGGGAAAATTTACATAGAGCAGTCTCAAAATTTATATGGCGAGGCAAGCGAGCTCGGGTTAAACTTACTACCTTACAAAATGAGCGGCAATCTGGTGGTTTAACTGTGCCAAATTTTAAGTTATATTTTCAAGCGTTATCATTTCGTCCTCTGTTGAGTTGGTTTAATTTAAATTCTGAGGCCCCCTGGCTTGAATGAATGAATGAATGAAAACTTTATTAACAGATTGCAGAATGGGTACAGTGCAGTACAGCTCAATACATACAATTGTTAAGGGGATGCAGACCAGAGAAAGACTTTCGTCTTGTTTACACCAGGGTCCCCCATTTCCATTTCATCGTAACATATATGACATACATGACATACAGATAGACAGTACTGCTACATCTATACATTTATGACATACCAGATTTGCAATTACAGTACTGTATTTGTGATACAAAAAGAGTCCAGAAAGAAAAGAGTATATACATTAGGCGTAGAAACTGTACATTGGATTGGGTAGGTGGGGGTGGGACTGTACATTGGAGGTGGTTGGGGGGGGGGGGGGGGGGGGTGGGTGGGGGGGGGGGGGATGTTGGGTAGGAGTGGGGGGGGGGGGGGGGGTTGGGTAGGAGGGGTGGGTGGGGGACACTGTATAACTGTACAAACAACACTGTACATTGGATTATGGGACTGTACATTGGACTGTACATTGGAGGTGGTTGGGTGGGTGGGGGGGGGTGGGTAGGAGGGGTGGGTGGGGGACACTGTACAACTGTACAAACAACACTGTACATTGGATTATTGACAAGACCATACTTGGTAATTTACTGTACATTGGCGGGGGTTGTGTTCGGACATTTACAGGGGCCAGTTTCGAGTTGCAGTCTCCCTTAGGTGTTTTTTGAGAGTGTTTTTGAAAGTGGGTAGTGATTCACATTCCTTTACAGCTTTGGGTAGGGCGTTCCACATTGATGTGGCATAATTGCGAAACGTGTTTAGTCCCTTGTTTGAGCCGAATCTGGGTTTAACATGATTTGTGGAGCTCCCTCTGGTGTTGTGATCGTGGTATTCACTGACCTTTGGGAAGTATTTAGTCATGTACATGGGTACCTTGGTCGTGTAGTGTATCTTGTAGACCAGGCCCATTGCAAGTTGCTGTACTCAGTCGTCTACTCTAAGCCATCCTAGGTTGTCAAAGTGGGCAGGGGTGAGGTGGGTTCTAGGAGTAAGGTCAAGCAGTAGTCTGACCAGTTTGTTTTGAGATGTTTGTAATTTTGTTTTTAGCGCCTTTGAGGTGCTTTGGTACCATGAGGTGCAAGCATAGTCGTAGTACCCTTGAATGAGTGCTCCTGCTAGAGTCTTCAGGGTATTCTTGTTTACCAGTGAGGAGATCCGGTACAAGAAACGAGTTCGTTGGTTGACTTTTTTTATTACATTGGATGCCATTTTGTCACAGGAAAGATTTGCCTCTAGGATGGAACCCAGGTAGGTAATATCTTCTTTCCTTGTGACAATATTGTCACCCACTGTAACTGAGAAGCCGTCGGTCTTGCTGAGTTTGTTATTTGAACCGAAGAGAATGGACTCTGTTTTGCCCATGTGTAATGATAGTTTGTTATCAGCGAGCCATATGCAGATTTTGCTTAGTTCTGAGCTGAGGGTTTTTTCAACCTGTAATTTGTTCTTGTCAGAGACCAGCAGGGCTGAGTCGTCCGCAAACAGGAACAAGTTGCAGTCACAAGCTGACGACATGTCATTTGCATAAATTAGGAACAGTAGCGGACCTAGTATGCTTCCTTGTGGAACACCACAGTTTACTGTGAGGGGGGGGGATAGGGTACCGTTTACCTCCACCATCTGCTCTCTCCCCTCCAGGTAGGATTGCATCCAGCTCACTGATAGACTATCAAAACCAATTGCTTTTAGCTTGTCAATCAGAATGGTGTGATTGACAGTGTCGAAGGCCTTTTGTAGGTCCAGCATGACCATGCCGCAGTATTTGCCCGCGTCCACCTCTTGTTTGATGTGGTCGTTTAAATATTGAAAAACATATTGTGGCGCCGATTCGTTTACAAGACATTGTCTTTACAGATATTTCACTAAAGCAATGTAGATTACGTTATGGTCCGATAATAGCGCATGCCATATCTTTATGGCGCAAATATGAAAAGTTACTTAATTGGGATACTAAGTGGCATGAACAGACTCCCTTATTTCATAACCCGTTTTTGCTTAGCGGAGGCCGCAGTTTTGTAGCTCAATCATGGTCCAACTGTGGCATTCATGTACTTGGCGATGTTATGGAGGACAATGGTCTAAGAACATTCTTAGATCTGAAAGAGTCATATAACTTACCTGGCACCTCCTTTTTTTTTTATATTTACAGCTCCGCTCGGCTATGCGAGCCTATGGAGTTCCATGGACCAAACCAACTACTCACCCGTTAATTACTTTCTCTAAAAAAACTGCAGGTCTCTCCAAAGGACAAGTCTCTATAATTTATAAAGATCTATCACAAAGATGTACTTCGTTAATACCTGTTATCCAATCGTGGAGCACAGAATTGGGATTAGAACACCATCACTCTATCAATTGGAACAGAGTTTGGGGAAATGTTACTATGGCATCACGAAACCCAAATCATCAGCAGATTCATTTCAATTTTGTCCATAAAACATATTTAACCCCCCAGAAAGCTTATAGAATGAGACATGCTATGTCACCAAACTGTACACTTTGTTCTCTAAATACTACTGGTACTTTTACACATATGATGTGGGAATGCCCCACAGTTAAAAGTTTCTGGGAACAGATAACTAATTATCTATCTAAAGTATTACAAAAACATATTCCCTGTTGTCCCAAATTACTTCTCCTTAATGATGATGATTCTTTAGCTTTAAGTATTGTTCAGAGACGATTTTGGCTGGCAGGAAGTACTGCTGCAAAAAAAATGTTGGCGCTGCGATGGCAAGCTCCACACTCTCTGCCCTTTAATCACTGGAAACAGTTATTAGCTGATGTTGTAACAATGGAGCTTTCTACAGCTAGATTAAATGGGGCAAGATATCAAACAATAGATAGCTGGAACCATATTCTCTATCAAGTTAGGACCTTCAATATATAGCTAGCAGGACATAACTAATATCTGTATAATTCCTTTTAGTTTTTTTTAGTTTTCTTGGTCTTTGTTGAAATTTTTGTTCAATTAATTTTCTTCTCAGGCCTATGACGGGGTGGGTTGGGTGGGGGGTTACTATTATTATTATTATTATTATTATTATTATTATTATTATTATTATTATTATTATTATTATTATTATTATTATTATTATTATTATTTTATTTATTTTTTGTCAACGGTGGTTGGTGCAGGGGTTAGGGGGTAGGAGTTTTTTATTTTAAATGAGGCAAGGGGCAAGCCAATGCATGTAATTGGCAAATAATTTAAATGTATGTTTTTATGTGCATTATATGTGCATTGTATGTGCATTATATATCCTGCCTTTTCTTCCAAAAAATGAAATAAAAATATATAAAAAAAAAAAAAAAAAAAAACGACGGGGGCGGGGCCCCTCCAAAGCCCAGACCCCCGACGCTCAAAGATCGAGCCGCGCAGGTGAAAAGATGCGACTGCTGTTACCTCGAGTATCGGGGGGACTCGTGCTATGTATGACTTAGTGCACATTGCAGCCGGCTTGTGGGAGGCAAGAAACAACGTTCGAAGACAGGGGAGGGTTGAATTGGACGATATGAAAATTGGGATGGGAGAAAAATAGAAAATGGGAGAAAAAGTGGATAAAAAAAAAACATTCACTCTCAGTCAGCCCAGAACATTGGTTGGACATGGATTACAATTACGACAATGAGGACAAGGTAATTATATCAAACTCTGCATCTCTCTATCAATCCTGTAGTCATTCCACTGTTGTCCAAACTGTCCATCTTACTTATCGCAGAAGTCTGTCTCAGATTTAACTGTGTGTGTGTGTGTGTGTGTGTGTGTGTGTGTGTGTGTGTGTCAGGGTTTCCGGTAGAATTTTTTGTGTGCGTGTCAGATTGTGAACATGCTTGTGCACACGTCCCCACAGTTGCACCACTGTATACTGGATGAATCACCACACCCTCACCTTGCAGCTTGCGGCTGAGCTCCACCTTCTCCTGCTCCAGGCGTCGTATCCTCCTCTCGTAGGCCTCGGTGGCCAGGCTGTCTTCCAGGCCGCGCTGGACGCACACGTCCAACTGGTCCCGCCCGTCCAACTGGACCAGCTCCCGCAGGCTGCCCCGGTCCGACAGGGTGCTGGGGTGGGAGGGGTGTCGGAGTGAGAGAGAGAGAGAGAGAGAGAGGGGGGGGGGGGATAATGGAATGTGTGTTGGTGGGGGAAGTGAATGGTGAGGGAGCGAGGGAGGATGGAGAGGGGGGAAAGAAAGGAGGGAGAGAAAGAGGAGAGGATGGAGAGAAAGAAAGAGAGAGAGAGATAGAGAGGGGGGTGTAGAGAGAGGGGAAAGAAAGGAGAGAGGGAGAGAAAGCAGGGCAGAAATGGGAGAATGTTATGTAACAGGAGCAGGGAAGAAAGGAAAGTAGGACAGTGTGTGTGTGTGTGTGAGAGAGCGAGTGAGTGAGTGAGTGAGTGAGTGAGTGAGTGAGTGAGTGAGTGAGTGAGTGAGTGAGTGAGTGAGAGAGAGAGAGAGAGAGAGAGAGAGAAAGAGGAGTGGGAAGAAAAGTAGAAGGACAGAGAGAGAGGAGTGAGAGAGACAGGGACAGAGAGACAGGGAAGAGATAAAGGGAGAAAAGAGAGGACAAGTAGAAGGACAAAGAGAGAGAGAGAGAGAGAGAGAGAGAGAGAGAGAGAGAGAGAGAGAGAGCGAGAGCGAGAGCGAGAGCGAGAGCGAGAGAGAGAGAGAGAGAGAGAGAGAGAGAGAGAGAGAGAGAGAGAGAGAGAGAGAAGGAAATAACCATTATCAGTCAGCCTTGGTGAGATAAGAAGCTAATAAGTGTGCTGGATGTTTTCTCACGGCTACTAGCTGCTGTACAGACGTCTGACTGAATCATGTATAATTGCTTCCCTCCTAGTCAAATGAACAAGGTGGACTGGATCAGATTTTCACAAAGGAATTTTACCCTGGGAGGACCCCAGTACTGAGATAAATCTTTCTTTTTAATACATTTTTTCTCCCCCTTTTTTCCATATTTTTTCTCCCATCCCAATTTAGTCGTTATGCCAATTCCCTTCCTGGTCGTTTTTTCCCCACTTGCCGGCCTAGGGAGGGTTGAAGACTATCACATGTCTCCTCCGATACATGTGGAGTCAGCCAGCCGCTTCGTTTCACCTGACAGCGAGGACTCTCACTGGGGGAGTGTAAAGCGTGGGAGGATCACACTACCTCCCCCAGATCCCTCCCCTGCTGAGCAGGCGCCCCGACCGACCAGTAGGAGTAGCTGTTTACAACGACCAGGATACACACCCCACCGGCTTCCCACCCGCTAACACTGCCAATTGTGTTAGTAGGGACGACTGACCAAGCCGGAGATACCGCTGACAGCTGGATTCGAGCCCAGTGTCTCTGCGGTGGTAGGCGAGCGCTTAGTCCACTGCGCTACCCAGCCGCCCCGTACTGAGATCATTTGATGTCTAGATATGATTTAGTACAGCATTACATAACTGTATATATACCATAGTTAGGGAGGAACTGTGCAGGAAGTGGAACCTATGGTCAGAATATTCACTCATATTATGTTCTCTCATTGGGCTAACTTTTAGTTAATGAACATTTGTGAAATTAACCATTCTTCTTTCGATAGAGGTCTCTGTGGTGGGCCCTCATGGGCCGCTGAAAGGGGGGGGGGGGTGTTGGACCTAGTACGCTTGCCTGGGACTCTGCCCATAGTAGGTATGTTTTTGTTAAAATATACCCCATGTTAAAATAATAGCTCTACATTGTTGGGAGTTGTACAGTGTTTGGTCAGTAACATGGGTCTCCCAGTCCCTCTGCTCTGCAGTAAACCATTCCCATTTTGTCTAATCAGGTGAGAGAACTCCATTGCTGCAAATATGGCCTGAGAAAAATAAGAAATAAAAACGAGTGCTTGTAACAAGTAAAATAATGTCCCAGTGCAATAAGCACATTTATTGAAATAAGTAAAAAAGAAAAAGATATATATATATATGTAGGCGGCTGGGTGGCGTAGCGGAGATTGCGCTCGTCACCAATGCAAGAGACTCCGGTATCGAATCCCAGTCTCAGCATTGTCTTCGACTTGGGCCGGCAGTCGTACTGGCTCATTTGGCAGAGTCAATGGGTGGGGATTGGACGTTGTGGACAGCGACTCCTACAGGTCGGTTGGGTGACACCTGCACAGCAGAGACAGGAAGTATCGGGGGCAGCGTGAGCCTCCCACGCGTTACTCCTCGCCACTGAGAGTCCGCGGCCGTCTGGTGAAAAGATGAGACAGCTGCCTCCTTGTGTACCGGAGGGGACACGTGATGCAAGGCTTCTATCCTCACTACAACCGACCAGTGGGGGGCATAGTCTAGCAACGTTCTAGACAGGGGAGGGGAGAATTGGCAATACGAAATTGGGATGGGAGAAAAATAGAAAATGAGGAGAAAAAGTGGATAAAAAAAAAATAAGATATATATGTATATATATCCTGAGTATCTATTTTGGAAAGACTGGGAGACCCATGTTACTGACCATCAGTGATATGTATCAGTGATGGCTGACGGAATGAGCTATTTAAAACACTTATTTTAACTAAATAAATAATCAAACAGTCCTACTTTTCTTCTCTCCCTTTCTCATCTCCTTTCAAACCTTTCTCTACACGTTACATGAAAACCAGACCAAATATATATATATATACTGTATATATATTTTTTTTAGAAGCCACTGGTTCCATCCCAATTACTCGTATGTTTACAAAATAAAATCAATGAATAACCCCAACTGTGTCACGGTGTGGTCGGATCTGGTGTCACTTACCATTTACTGGTGTAGGTGAAGCCAACGAAGGGCAGGTGGTGTCCAGAGAAGGCCGTGTGTGAGGGAGGTGGCATGGTCTCCTGGAACACAACCAGAACACAAGAACAGAGTCAGAGAGCCTCTCGCATTGGTTTGTGTACTGTATATATACATATTGTACGCCTGTGGTATTATTTGTATATTGTGTCGTTTTTGATCATAAATATGGATAGGTTCGATTTTTGGAAGCCTAGCCCCGTGTCTACTCACCAATGTTTGTTTATTTAAAAAAAAAAAATACCCAGCGACAGTGCACATTAGCTAGTTTCCATCTGTAGTCCCTGCCTACTAGGGGTGGGGGAAAAATCGATACGTAGTAGTATTACGATACTTTGCGGCTTGTATTTGTTTCAACTGTAGCGGATACCAGGCTTGTATTAGGAGGAGGCATGTATAAGAGAGGCCTATATTTCTAATTTTCAAACAGATCATAATGAATAAATAAACATTTTGTGTCAGTTTGAATCCAGTAAAATGTACTGGGTTTATTTATTGAAACCAAGTACTGTATGAAATACGGTAGTAAACAGTGCAATTACAGGTGGTCAAAAAAAGTTAAATTAAGTAAAATAGTGCAATCACAATACTGGTATAATAATAATAACTTCGTTTTATACAATTCTGAGGTAGGCTTACTCTCTTGGTAAACATTAACACCATACCATTATATGGTATTTACTATAAGTGAAACTCCATTGAGGGAAATACCGTAATTCCTCTAATATACATGAAACCCGGCTTGTATCAGGAGGCCGGCTTATAATTGCTTAGCTCAACAGCGCATCCGGTCATTAATAGAGACCCGGTTTTTAATTGAATACCGGTTACTATTAGAGGAATTACGGTATTCATTAAAAAAAAATTGTATAAGGAAGTTGCATTGTTCATTTCAAAACCTGTAATAGTACAGTAGTCCACACACACACATGTGCATTCAGTTAAGTTGGAATATGACTGTAATACAAACAGTTCAGTTTGTCAGGTACATGCAACACAGATTACAGTGTTTACATCCGTCTGCTTGAGAAAATACCATGTTCTGCAATAAAAATTATTGAAGTGAGATGAACAGACTGCACTTTATTTTATTAGATAAAACATGTTGACAGTTTTACTTTGCAGTAAAAAAAAAAAGGGTGATAAAATAAAATATAAAAAATATCGCAATATTCGTATCGCGGCTCAAGTATCGCGATAGTATCGTATCGCGAGATCTCTGGCGATTCCCACCCCTAGTGCCTACCATGCATGTCTTTATGGAGATGTCAGATGATAGTGATACTGATGTCAGTAGAGTCCTTTCTCAGCACAAGCCATGCTGATCCTCATATTAGCTCTGGATAGTTCACCACAAACTAATGCAAACGCAATGGGGGTCGCGCTCCCGTCTGTACAAGCCGACCGAAGCTCACCGACATCTACTTTGTGTGCACTGTGTGTGGTGTAGATTTCAGTTCTGCTCAGGCGGTTTGCACAGTCAGGAGCTCGACCCCCATCGCCTTTGCATTAGTTTGGTGGCTAACTCACTTGGTGGTGTGAGGAACAGCGTGGATTGCGCTGAGAAAGGACTCTACCGATCAATATCCTCATGGTAAGTAGGAAATAGGGCTAGAGTTGCAAAATATCGTAATATAGTTGGAAATATCCCTATAACTCCTGTCTAGAAGCAAGCGCGTTTCCAATCAGGGGCAATAAACAACTGAATTGAGACTAAAGTGAATGGAGAAAACATTTAGGACACACATTCTGATGAGATTGGGGGGGGGGGGGGGGGGGGGGGGGAAATAGAAAGAGAGATCCAGGAAGAGAGAGGGAGAATGTAAGAGGGAGCATGGTCCAACAACAGAAGATGTCCCACTGGCCTGGGGCCAGTATAAAGTAATCTAAACGTGAGTAAATAAATCAGTCCATGGCTCTTGGCAGGCCTCTACAGTGAGAGTATAAATGAAATTAATTATTATTATTATTATTATCGAGCATGTTGCTCACATTTGCCCCTAAATAGGGCCGCACTGATACAGATACTGGTATTGGATATCGGTCTGAAACCAGGCTAAAATCGGCATCTGAGAATTTCCCCAATACTATAATCCGATACCAAAAATCATGTATAACGTGACTTGATTTGCTGCATCTTTGACACATAGAAGTATGTTAACTAATCTCTCTAATGGACAAACAATTATTATAACTCAATACTTTTTGTCCAATGACCGCAAACTGATCCGTTCTGTTCAGTGAAAGGGATCAGAGTTTGATCTGAATCAGTATCAGCAGTGAGACACAGGTATGGGTCCATACCGGCCCCCCAAGGCTTATTGGTGTATGAATGGGAAATCTAATTGAAGTATTTGCATTATGTAACCTGAGGGACATTAGGACCCAGGAGTTCCCTGGCCAGGTATTGCCAGAGTATGTTGAGGGAAGTTGCGTGAGACTTCGGTTAAGTTCACGTTTGTTCTCATCCGTTTGAATGGAAGCTACATGTTATACAGTAACAGAGCCAAGGAATTCGTGCTGCCCCACGTTTTTAAGGTATGAGCAGGCTAAACACCTTTTCGTTGGTTAATCTATTCCATAATTTCCGACCTACAACTTATAGTCTTATATTTTGTGTAGACGTACTTGATGTGGTTGGACCTTTCCTCATTCCTGGGAACACAGTTGCTGGCGTGCAATCGGAAGCTAGAGGTGGGCGATATATTTAAATTATGTATTTATTCCCAATACATTTTAGGCGAATTTTCTGAAAATAGGGCTAGGGCTTAACAGGTTAAACCACTGTTTGTGATTCTGCCTAAAGCCAGGACTCGACAGCGCACGCTTCACTCGTTTTTGATCACTTTCGTTTTTGACGTCAACCCCAGCTGCAACAGTGAGGAGTGGAAGGGGCTGAGCCCAATAGCACACAGTCTGAGTGTCTATTGAACTGTATTGTTTTTGTGGTGTGGTATTGTTCTAGCAAAGGGATTGCACATTCATAATTGTTTTTCCTCAGTTTTTGGTTATTGTAACTGATGTATAAAGTTATTGTTAAGTGGGTTGCACAATTTGAAAGCTCATGATATTGATGTTATTTCATACATTTAAACTTGGCCCATTTCTACTATTTTGTTGGGGGGCGACAAATGTTGGTCCGCCCAAGGGGGGGGGGGGGGGGGGGGGGGGCCCGACAGAAAAAGTTTGAGAACCACTGGATTAGCAAGACAGTGGGAGGCAGAGGGAGGGGGACGGAGGAAGAGAGAGCGTCGTCGGCCAGTCCGTCCTACAGAGTTCTTAAGGCAGTCGTCATCCACGCGAAGTTGGAGGTATCCGTGGGACTGCTGACCTCGGGGATGTAGGGGGCTTCGCAGTTACGGATGTTGTCCCAGTCGATGCCTGAGCAGAAAAGGGTGATATCATCAGTAAAACATCATCAGTGTGTTTCTCCTTCCTGGTCCCCCTGGCTGTTGATGTAACTCTGCTTCATATCACAGCTGCTAAACTGAATGTTTGGCGAATTAACGGTTTTCCGACTGTGACTTCAGATCTTCATCGACTTCATATAGTGACAAAAAGCTGCTGGATGGGGTCCCAGGGACCTACCGGTGAAGAAGGGGGTGTTGTTTGAAATCCTCAATGCCGTTCTGGCCCAATCGGTGCTCTCGGCTGCAGATGAGCCGACGAATCAGGTCCTTCGCTTCCTCCGTCACATCGGTCATCTGCTGCGGGAACTGGAACCGCTCCTGCATGCGTGTGTGTGGAAAGAAAGATACACAAGGTTAGACAAGTCAGACAAGAAGATAAGATACAAATGTCCTCATGTTCGCATTCAGTGGAAAGCTATCTGGCAGCAAGCTAGCCTAGCTTAGCACACATGAATGGAAGTGGATATGGACCACTAGCCTAGCTTAAAACTCCTGGAGAGGCGTTTTTGGTCAACAGCAAGGCTAGCTGATACGTATTCACTTCCATTTATATGTACTAAGCTAGGCTAGCTTGTGGCTGGATAGATTTCTACTGAACGCACAGAGAGGAAACTGGTGGCGTGTTCCTTTCAAATAAACGGACATAGGATGGTGTCACTATTATATGGTATATATATATATTATACAGTACCGCAGACAATAGGCATAGTGTGGGGTTGGGCCTGTTATCACTAAGAGATGTTTTTGTGTGCGTGCGATTGTTTTCCTTGTTCAGCGGTTGAAATCTTCCACTCGCATGTAACCTATGGTGTGGTGTAACATCTTAAAATTAGCTTCATAAAGGGCGGCTAGGTGGTGTAGTGGGCAAGGCACTCGCCACCAGTGTGGAGACGCTAGGATTCGCGTGTTCGAATCCAGCTCTCCACATTGTTTTCAGTTTAGCTGGTCGTCCGCAGTAATACACATTGGCCGTATTACGGGGAGGGAAAACTGAAGGGTGGGGATCGAACGTTGTGGACAGCGACTCCTACAGGTCGGTTGGTGCGCCTGCGCAGTAGAATCAGGAAGTGTCGGGGGCAGCGTGAGCCTCCCACGCGTTACTCCTCGACACAGAGAGATCGAGCTGCGCAGGTGAAAAGATGCGACTGCTGTTACCTCAAGTACCGGAGGGGACTTGTGCTATGTATGACTTAGTCCACATTGCAGCCGGCTTGTGGGAGGCAAGAAACAGCGTTCGTGACAGGGGAGGGTTGAATTGGATGATACGAAATTGGGATGGGAGAAAATATAGAAAATGGGAGAAAAAGTGGATCAAAAAAATAAAAATTAGCTTCATAATGAAAACACTAATCATGATTTTTTTCCACCCATTATTAATGTCCCCTCTGTTGAGGTTCATTTCTGAAAGCGCAGCAGCAGTTCATCTGGTCTCGTGGGAAGGGGACGACGACAACGTTTAATTTGACCCGCTGCAAATAAGAGCCAACTGTTTTGACTGTGTTCATCTGACGTCTGATATATTACTGCAAACCACAATATGATGTTACTCTGACCGCGGGTCGGAAACCTCTGTACCGCTCCAGCTCCGTTGTCACTGTGGATAAGCCCACAGCCCGCATGATGTCAACAATTAGAGGTGGGACTTTCAAAATGTTATTGAGGTTTTATTGACGTATTGTGGGAGATCCTCGATTGTGGAAATGTAGCTGGAAAAAGCAACTTTTGGTGAAGACACGACAAGACAAGAGGAAACAGGAGTAACAAACTGATCTGGAGTCAGTTCACTACACTATTCTTCAGCAGAATCTACAACCGTGATTGTTTTGGGGGGGGCATAAATGACATATGACTATATGACTAAATATCCGTCTGTGTTCAACAGCATGTCATACCCTGATAGGCAACAGGACTGACAACACTGTCTGCATTAGCTGAAGTGTGACATTTCAAGAGACAGTTATAATCTTCCAAAACCTCACATCTTAAAACCTAAATGTCTCACCTTTTAGTTCACAATCTCTGGGTAAACCCACAACGCCGGAAGTGATCTCTATAAGCTTAGACTTAGAGCTATGAACGCCTCGCCTCATTATAGCCCTTTCACACCGGCAGGGCTCCGGTTCAAGCTCCGTTCTGGAGCCTCTGAATCTTGGTGCTTTCGGGCGAACCAGCCCGCGCTAACGCGTTTACACCTATTTTAGCAGAACCAACGTTCCACCGTAATCAACGGGGGCCGTTACTCAGGCGGAAGTAAACACGACAGTGGCAAAATGTGCCGTGTGCAAAACAGCTTCAAAGGTTCGGCATTGCATCTGCACCATGCTGATCCATTCCAACAGGTAGCGCGGAAGCGATTTGCGACTGATCTCAAAATTAGATTAGATTCAAATGTATTGTAATTACTCGGGCGGCTGGGTGGCGCAGCGGACATTGCGCTCGTCACCAACGCAAGTGACACCGGGTTCGACTCCGGCTGTCGGCGTTGCCTCCGGCTTGGGCCAGCCGTCATACTAACTCAATTGGCAGAGTTAGCGGGTGGAAGTCGATGGGTGGTAATCTGGACGTTGTGGACAGCGACTCCTACAGGTCGGTTGGGGACGCCTGCACAGCAGAGACAGGAAATGGCGAGGGTAGTGTGAGCCTCCCACACGTTACACCTCGCCAATGAGAGTCCCCGCTGGCAGGTGAAAAGATGTGACAGGCTGCCTCCTCGTGTATCGGAGGGGACACGTGATGCAAGGCTTCTATCCTCCCTAAAACCGGCCAGTGGGGGGCATATGCGAGCAACGTTCAAGACAGGGGAGGGAAGAATTGGCACAGTGGAATTGGGATGGGAGAAAAATAGAAAGAAAAGGAGAAAAAGTGGATAAACATTTTTTTATTGTAATTATACAGCACAAGTACAATACACCATCCAACCAGAGTGGATAAATAAATGCTCCAGAAATAAATGAAATAAAAGAAAAACTTGAGAGCCAATCGGCAGTCGTTCAGTATTGACATTACTAAATGAGATGTCATGCTAATATGTCACGTTCTACAGTAGGACCTACAACTATAATACCTAATAAAACAAGTCATTAGAATAATAGAAGCCTACTTTGCTGGAACGATTAATTTTGCACGTATACAGTATGTGTGTGTGTGTGCGTGTGTGCGCACGCTTGTGTGCTGAGGCTGCCTCACTAAGCCTTTCTCCACGCATTTATCTATTTCTGGAGCATTTATTTATCCACTCTGGTTGGATGGTGTGATGTACTTGTGCTGTATAATAACAACACATTTGAATCTAATCTCATAGGTAGCTTCCGCGCTACCCGTTGAATGGATCGGTTGAGTGCAATGCCGAACCTCTGCTGCAGCTGTTCGCCGTTTTCGCTCGTCTTCACAGCCTAGAATATATGACACGCCAACTGATGTCAGAAAAAAACTAAAACATTTCGGTTCGAGCTGAGAACAGACTTTTCAGGTTTTCGAACCAATTATTTACGGTCTGAACGCGCCGGCCGCTTCAAGATTAGGTTCGGGAACCGGCACGGAGCCCGGCTGCCGGTGTGAACGGGCCAATAGTGAGATACTGGGGTGAACCTCCGCTCCTAAACCCGGAACCCTCCACACCTCACCTTGTGGTTCATGATCTTGCCGTAGGTTTCCACCAGGGACTCTGCGTAGAAGGGCGTCTCTCCGTACAGCATCTCGTACATGCACACGCCAGCGACCACCAGTCGCACTCGGGGCCATACTTTCCCTTGCCGTCCTCCATGGCCTGCAGGATTTCTGGGGAGATGTAGTCCGGCGTGCCCACCGCCACCGAGGACTGGACCTGGAGGAGAGGAGGGGGGGGGAGGAGGGGGGGGGGGGGGGGAGAAGGAAGGGAGGATGAGGAGGAGGAGGGGGGGGAGAAGAAGGAAGGGAGGAGGAGGAGGAGGAGGGGGGGGAGAAGGAAGGAGGAGGAGGAGGGGGGGAGAAGAAGGAAGGGAGGATGAGGAGGAGGAGGAGGGGGGGGAGAAGGAAGGGAGGAGGAGGAGGGGGGAGAAGAAGGAAGGGAGGAGGAGGAGGAGGAGGAGGGGGGGGAGAAGAAGGAGGGTGGGGAGGGGGGGGGGAGAAGAAGGAAGGGAGGAGGAGGGGGAGGAGGGGGGGAGGAGGAGGGGGGGGGGAGGAAGGGAGGATGAGGAGGAGGGGGGGGGGGGGAAGGAAGGGAGGAGGAGGAGGGGGGGGAGAAGAAGGAAGGGAGGAGGAGGAGGAGGAGGGGGGGGAGAAGGAAGGGAGGAGGAGGAGGGGGGGAGAAGAAGGAAGGGAGGAGGAGGAGGAGGGGGGGGAGAAGGAAGGGAGGAGGAGGAGGAGGAGGGGGGGGGGAGAAGAAGGAAGGGAGGAGGAGGAGGAGGAGGGGGGGGGAGAAGGAAGGGAGGAGGAGGAGGGGGGGAGAAGAAGGAAGGGAGGATGAGGAGGAGGAGGGGAGAAGGAGGGAGGAGGAGGAGGAGGGAGGGGGGGGAAGAAGGAAGGGGAGGAGGGGGGGGGAAGAAGGAAGAGAGGATGAGGAGGAGGGGGGGGGAAGAAGGAAGAGAGGATGAGGAGGAGGAGGGGGGGGGAAGAAGGAAGAGAGGATGAGGAGGAGGAGGGGGGGAAGAAGGAAGAGAGGATGAGGAGGAGGAGGGGGGGGGAAGAAGGAAGGGAGGAGGAGGGGGGGGGGGAGAAGGAAGAGAGGATGAGGAGGAGGAGGGGGGGGAAGGGAGGAGGAGGAGGAGGAGGAGGAGGAGGAGGAGGAGGGGGGGAAGGGAGGAGGAGGAGGAGGGGGGGGAGAAGAAGGAAGGTAGGAGGAGGAGGGGGGAGAGAAGGAAGGGAGGAGGAGGAGGAGGAGGGGGGGGAGAAGAAGGAAGGGAGGAGGAGGAGGGGGGGAGGAGGGGGGAGAAGGAAGGGAGGAGGAGGAGGGGGGGGGAAGAGGGAGGAGGAGGGGGGAGAAGGAAGGGAAGAGGAAGGAAGGAGAAGAAGAAGGAAGGAGGAGGAGGAGGAGGGGGGGGGAGGAGGAGGAGGGGGGGAGAAGAAGGAAGGGAGGAGGAGGAGGAGGGGGGGAAGAAGGAAGGGAGGAGGAGGAGGGGGGGGAGGAAGAAGGAAGGGAGGAGGAGGAGGGGGGGAAGGAGAAGCAGAAGAAGTAAAAAGGGAAAAGAAGAAGGAAGGGATAATAAGGAGAAGAAGGAAGGAGGAGGAGAAGAAAGAAGGAGGAGGAGAAGAAAGAAGGAAGAAGAAGGGGGAGGAGGAGGAGGAGGAGGAGGAGGAGGAGGAGGAGGAGGAGGAGGAGGAGGAGGAGGAGGAGGAGGAGAGCGACGTGGAGGACAAAGTAGTAAAAATCAACAGCTGGTCCAAATACAACGACTAACACTGGAAATCACCCAGAAGCTGATGAAGGAAGTAGAAACTAAAGCCAGTGCTCCAGAAACAAAGGGTGCAGGTTGTGGAGTCATTGTGTCTGATGATGAACACAGCAGCTCGGCCAACAGTGGGACTGTGTGGAAGCGAGCTAGCGAACACACACACACACACACACACATACGTGGCGCGTGCACGCTCAAAACCAACCAACGGAGCGCAGCGGTAACAGGGGTGCACCTAAAAATAAGGAGCAGTGGAAGAAAAACAATGAACAATGCCACACAGCTGGTGTACGTAGAAGTACGGTGGTGTGGGAGTTAAAGGAGGTCATTCACCGCCGTCGTCTGTATCTCCTTCACGACGCGGAGACTCTAGAGAGAAGATGAAAACATTGGTTCTTTTTTGTTTCTCTCTCTCTCTCTCTCTCTTTTACAAACCGGGTCCATGCGAGCCCGGAGATGCGGTACTTTTCATTAAGAACTACACTTCAGATAAAGGTGCTCGGTCCTCTACTCGCAATGACATTATCGCTCATTCGGAGCGAGGAACGCGTGTCGACTCGACCACATACGCCGATATAGCGCCTGTGTAAGTCCCGCCCGCCTTTAGGAGACAGGAACCGGTCCGTTTTCATCCCATTGGCGCAGATGTTGGTTGCGTCTACAGAGTCCGCATTCCACGTGGACGAAAGACAAAGACTGTCGAGTTCATAGAACGGTCATTCCCATTCAGATTAACATTCGTGAATGCTGAATTCTTGCACTGTCCACACAGGAAATAACGCAGATTTCCAATACAACATTATTACAATTCTTGGCAGCCATTTTACGGTTTACCAAAAAGGAGATTACCGCGAAAGTCTGGGAAAGGCCCTTTCTACCAATTCTATCCATTAAATTCTATCCTTCCTTGGAGAGGAAGGGTAGATTGGACTGATGGATGGACAAATGGACACAAAAGAACAAATGAACGAAAGAAAGAGTGAAGGAACGAGTAGGGATATACACACCACAAACGTCCACACCATGAATCCAGGCCATTATTTTCATATAAACAACTCAAATGGCTCGTAAATCACCATATATCACGTACCAAGGGCTCCCTACATTAAACAGGCTAAGTTCTCCAAACCGCAAATAACATCGTTCTTCTATCGTCTTATTGACATTGGAAGACCGAGTAAGTTATTGAGCCAAGGACAGGGGGGGGGGGGGGGGGGCAGCGTTTGGTGAAGAGACATGAGAGGCTTGATCTCGGCCAAAAACATCCTGACCTCCTGGTCTCACCGGCCGCACCAGGAAGCGGCTTCATCTCCGAGCAGAACATCACAGGGTTACTGCTGGTTGTCCTCAACTGAAAGGAATTCTTAGGTCGCCTACCAGTCATAGGGTTTGGTTGACTAAACAGTCCGTATCACCCTCTTGACACTTACGTTGATGGTATAAGCGTTTGGACGTACTCGTGTTATTATTATTAGCCAATTCTGAGCTTGTTCTTAGAATCAGCATCAAACGCTCTGTCCTTTTCCATCTGGTGCAGGTCACCATTATACAGTGCCTGCCATGTTTTTGACACACACTAAGAACAAGGTGGGAGGTTTGAACCCCAACCCTAGATTAAAGGTTGAGGCCGCCACACTCCTGAAAGACTGTATGTCTGCCGCAGCGTTTCCGTTAGCCGGTAATTACCGGATTTTGACCGGCAAAATCTGTTGAAGTCCGACATATTTAATCTCTCCGGTCATAGTGTCCGGTGAAAATAGTTCCCTCTGGGCACAGTTTGATTATTTGAATTGTATTTGGATGGGCTGGAGTTGGGTGGCCTATGCGATGAACGAAACAATCATTGCGTTTGTTGTCGTTGCTTCGCTCAGCGAGAGCTTGCTGCTGGATTTGCGGAAGGCATGCAGCTGCAGACCCACAGAACCCACCAGCTTTGCTGGCACAGTGCGGTCCCCAGACCTGGAAAGCTGCTCTGCGGGTCTGCAGCTGGATGCTTCTTGCAAACTAACTGCGGCCGGCTCGCGCTGATAACAGCTTTCATTGTTGGACCGGCTGCTTGGTGGAGCAACGATGAAACGAATGTAATGAATCGTTCGTCGCATGGGCTATTTAATTTTGGCCTGTTTTGGTACGGTTCGGGTGGTCAAGTTGTGCTTGGAGGGAGTTGTTTTCACCGGACATTATGACCAGCACCAAGTCGTTGGGAGGTGGAGATATACATCACGCAAACCCACGATAATGTTGCCGTCTCTCTCTGCAAAATTTCTCAGTTCTTCGCTTGATATAATTAATACAAATGTCCAATATAACGGAATTCGTTAGCTCATAAAAATGTGATTATAACAGACTGCTGTTTAGTGTCGGAGTCGGACCGACTGCCCACATACGCGGTCTATTTTATTTCAAGTCAGCAGCAGCACGGAGTATCGAGGGACTTATTTTATTTGGAATATATTAATGACTGTATACGCAAAAGTAGCCTATAGTTTTAAGTAATAATATTATAAATCTACATGCCTTGAGGATGACATTCTTTATTCAATTGTTTTAAAGCTCAATAAACTATGACCGGAATTAATCTCATTTGTCCGGTAGATTGAAATCTTGCAGGTCACGGAGACCGGCAACAATTTTTTCTAACGGAAACCCTGGTCTGCCGTATCTTTGGCGAATTACACAAGCGGCATTATTCTCTTTCAGCAAAATAATGCAGTTGTGCAGGTGGGCCTCTAAAATTATAGCATTATTTTTTTTATTTTTTATTATTATCTTTTCCCCCCCTCCTTTTTCCGATTTTCTCCCATCCCACTGTTAGTCGTTATGCCAATTCCGAACCCCCTTCCTGGTTGTTGCGCACTCCCCCCTACTGTTGGTCCGAGAGGCCGGAGACTGTCACATGCTTTCCTCCGACACATGTGCAGCCAGCCGGCAGCCAGCCTGGCCGCGCAGATTCTCCCCGGGAGAGTGTAACGTGTGGAAGGTCGCACTACCTCTCTCCAGATCCTACCCTCGCTGTGCAGGCGCCCCGACCGAACTGTAGGGGTCGCTGTCCACAACGCCCAGGACCCACCCATCAGCTTTCCCACCCCTAACACTGCCAATTGTGTTAGTATGAACGACCAGCCAAGCTGATAGCAACGCCGAGAGCTGGATTCGAACCCAGCGTGCCCCTTATAGCATTTCTTAAAGCAAATTTAGGAATATCATTGTAATCTGTTATCTGTTCCAAACGATAACGAAAAATCGGCTAAAGAAAAGTCTTCCAAGTTAGGGTCGACCAGGACCCTAACAGCCAAATACTGGACTAACTGACTGAAAGTAGGTGGTGCCAACAAATGAGTCACTTAATTTGCATGTTACCAGAAGCATCAGAGATATAGGACTCACCAGTACTTCACTCATCTACCATATGTCATTCATTTCTACCTCAGCACCTGAGGGAGAAGGACTTTGTGGGATGTACTAGTGGACTTCTTGACCTGGTTAACCGCTGGCTGATGCCAAGCCACTAAATCAAACATCCCCAACAGTATGGAGGGGGGGTTGGTGTGGTCGAGGTGTGTTTGTTTTGGATGTGGGGAGATGGCGGTTTGCGGCTGTTCACCCACCGTTCCATCCTCCATGAGTTTGAGGCAGGAGCCAAAGTCAGCCAGGCGGATGTGGCCGTTCATATCCATTAATATGTTATCTGGCTTGATGTCCCTGGGAGAGGAGAGAGAGAGAACAGGGGGTTGAGAGAGAGAGAGGGAACAGGGGGGTGGAGAGGAGAGAGAGAACAAGGGGGTGGAGAGGAGAGAGAGAACAGGGGGGTGGAGAGGAGAGAGAGAGAACAGGGGGTGGAGAGAGAGAGGGAACAGGGGGGTGGAGAGGAGAGAGAGAACAAGGGGGTGGAGAGGAGAGAGGGAACAGGGGGGTGGAGAGGAGAGAGAGAACAAGGGGTGGAGAGGAGAGAGAGAACAAGGGGTGGCGAGAGAGAGAGGGAACAGGGGGGTGGAGAGGAGAGAGAAAACAGGGGGGTGGAGAGGAGAGAGAACAGGGGGTGGAGAGGAGAGAGAGAACAGGGGGTGGAGAGGAGGGAGACAGAACAGGGTGGCAGAGAGGAGAGGGAGAACAGGGGGGTGGAGAGGAGAGAGAGAACAGGGGGGTGGAGAGGAAAGAGAGAACAGGGTGTGGAGAGAGAGAGCGAACAGGGGGGTGGAGAGGAGGGAGAGAGAACAGGGGGTGGAGAGGAGGGAGAGAGAACAGGGGGTGGAGAGGAGAGAGAACAGGGGTGGAGGAGAGAGAACATGGGTGGAGGAGAGGAAGGAGGGAAAGGGAGGAAGAAGAGTGAGAGACAGGGAGGGTGAAGAGAAGAGAGAGGGGGGTGGAGAGGAAGGAGGAGAGAGATGGGAGAGGGAGAGAGAAAGAGAGGGGTGAAGGGAGAGGAGAGGATAGAGAGGAGGGAAGAGAGAGAACAAAGGAGGACAGAAGGATCGATACAGAGAGGCGGAGGGAAGGAGAGAGAAAAGAAGGGAGAGGGAGAGAATGAGGAAAATAAGGACGGAGAGAAGAAAGGCACGAAGGAAAGAGAGAGGGGAGGGGAGAGAATGGAAGAAAGTTAGGGGGAACAGAGAGAGGGGGGAGAGAAAAAGATAACATTTATTAATCAATACCAGCGAGACAAAGAGAGGAACAGAAAACATTTTAAAATAACTATCCACCATCTATGGGACCACTATCACACACACACCCTCTTGACATAAATTAAGCAGCAACATCACATTGATTATTATTGGATGTAACTGTATCCTCCAGGTTTAGGCTTCATTTGCCAGTAAGTGGTTGTGTATAATCCTTCAGAAATGGCTGTCATCCAATTAACTGTAACTTCTCCCAAATCCATTTTGTCAGCAGCGTGACGTCTGTACACGGGCCGAGAGAGAGAGAGAGAGAGAGAGAGAGAGAGAGAGAGAGAGAGAGAGAGAGAGAGAGAGAGAGAGAGAGAGAGAGAGAGAGAGAGAGAGAGAAAACATGATCCACATTGGAGAGTGTGTGTGTGCATGCATGTGTCTGTTTATGTGTGATTGTGTGTGGCATATTTCTTCAAATGGTCTTTGTGTGTGTGTGTTCATGTGTGTGTGTGTGTGTGTGTTCATGTGTGTGTGTGTGTGTGTGTGTGTCCTTCACTAGATCCAGAGAAGGCCTGAGCCAAACAAACACACACCACTTAATGAGGGGAGACGTGCAGGCATCCAGGAGGAAAAACACTCTTTAAAGAAATACACTGCACTCAAAACAGTCTCCCTCTTCTCTCTCTCTTTGCCAAACGCACAGATATCTCTCTCTCTCTATTCTTTCATACATAAACATGCCCCTATAAGTATTCCCCCGCTACCACCCTGCATGTATCCTGCACGCGGGTGGAGCTAGAGCGTGGCAGACATTGGTCCTCTATAACATTATTCTTAACCTTTATTTACCCAAGGAAGTTTGCAGAACCCATCCTCTCGTTTTCAGCAACAGTCTGCTAGGCACCCCTCATCCACACACCTGGGAGCTGCCCAGCACAGCAACAACAGCCTGCTACGCACCCCTCATCCACACACCTGGGAGCTGCCCAGCACAGCAACAACAGCCTGCTACGCACCCCTCATCCACACACCTGGGAGCTGCCCAGCACAGCAACAACAGCCTGCTACGCACCCCTCATCCACACACCTGGGAGCTGCCCAGCACAGCAACAACAGCCTGCTACGCACCCCTCATCCACACACCTGGGAGCTGCCCAGCACAGCAACAACAGCCTGCTACGTACCCCTCATCCACACACCTGGGAGCTGCCCAGCACAGCAACAACAGCCTGCTACGCACCCCTCATCCACACACCTGGGAGCTGCCCAGCACAGCAACAACAGCCTGCTACGCACCCCTCATCCACACACCTGGGAGCTGCCCAGCACAGCAACAACAGCCTGCTACGTACCCCTCATCCACACACCTGGGAGCTGCCCAGCACAGCAACAACAGCCTGCTACGCACCCCTCATCCACACACCTGGGAGCTGCCCAGCACAGCAACAACAGCCTGCTACGCACCCCTCATCCACACACCTGGGAGCTGCCCAGCACAGCAACAACAGCCTGCTACGCACCCCTCATCCACACACCTGGGAGCTGCCCAGCACAGCAACAACAGCCTGCTACGCACCCCTCATCCACACACCTGGGAGCTGCCCAGCACAGCAACAACAGCCTGCTACGCACCCCTCATCCACACACCTGGGAGCTGCCCAGCACAGCAACAACAGCCTGCTACGCACCCCTCATCCACACACCTGGGAGCTGCCCAGCACAGCAACAACAGCCTGCTACGCACCCCTCATCCACACACCTGGGAGCTGCCCAGCACAGCAACAACAGCCTGCTACGCACCCCTCATCCACACACCTGGGAGCTGCCCAGCACAGCAACAACAGCCTGCTACGCACCCCTCATCCACACACCTGGGAGCTGCCCAGCACAGCAACAACAGCCTGCTACGCAGTACGCACCCCTCATCCACACACCTAGGAGCTGCCCAGCACAGCAACAACAGCCTGCTACGCAGTACGCACCCCTCATCCACACACCTGGGAGCTGCCCAGCACCACAACAGTCCAACACTGTTGGCCTCCGAGCAGCTCTGCTGGCTCAGTTCAGAGCCTTATCAGTGGTAGCTGTGGAGACTGAGGAGGGCGTTAATCATTCACTATCCTCCATACGGATTCTTGTGGCCGGTCCGGAGATTTAAACCCGGTAATGTCCCGGTTAGACGTATGTTCCTCTAACCTGTGTAGGCTACTACTGTGTAGACAAAGACTAATATGACTGCCCCAACATTATCCTCATTTGATTAGATCTCGTCTCAGGGAACTCCCATTTGATTGGATGTTATCTCAGGGTTAGGGTTATTACGGACATGGCATGTATGTAATATACTGCAGTTTGAAATAGCATATTATAAATAGCAACATTCTAAGGTCAGTTAATACCTCAGATGAAGAACCATATCACTCTGTTTTAAGTTTTCAGAGGAACAAATGTTTTCAAACTTTATTATCTAAAGATGGTAAGTTGGAGTGTTGTGTTCATTCATAGTTAAAGACAGTAAATGTTGAGGACTTTATTATCCAAAGATGGTAAGTTAAGAGTGTTGTATTCATTCTTAGTTAAACACAGAAGAGGTGGAGTACTTTGTCAATATATCACATTCACACACTCCAAGAGACTAGGCTCGACTTCACAGCTGTGAATGCATGGGCTATCCAAGAACAATTGTCAAGTGCAAAGGGTATTATCGACTGTTCCAAACAGACGGAGCTCTAGACAAACAGCTTGCTGAAACAGACTTCTAGTCGGGCCTGGCCTGGCTTGGGACGGAGGGGTCAGTGTATCCCACCACCAGGGCTAAATATAGCCTCTGTCCCGGTCTGACCAGCGAGCTGACTTCCCCTTAAGGCATCACAATGTCAAGCCTTCATGTCTGGGGCACTCTTATCAATACACTGCCAACTATGGCATGGATGACTACGCTTAGTGTGGAGCGCAGCACACAGGCAGAGCTGTTTACAGGAAAAGACTAGTCAGTCATACTAACAGATACACACACATATATATAAATCAATCAATCTTTAAGACTAATGGTCCAGATAAAACATAGACAAGTTACAACCTATATAAAATTACAAACAGGCAAAAATATATATACACTATACACACACACACACATATATATATATATACACACACACACACACACACACACACACACACACTGTGTCATAGGTTACAGCATCAACGTAGAGCTATTTGTAGCCAGTGATGTAAGCATAGCTGGGCTAAATAATTCTTAATGTGTGTACACAAGTGAAACACAAATACACACATACACACACACCTAACCCTCTCCACTGACTTCTAGGCTCCACATATAAAAGCTCCCCTAACACACAGCAGCCTCTCATAGACGGCCACTGTAACAACCTGAAATGACTCAAAGTGTGTGTGTGTGTGTGTGTGTGTGTGTGTGTGTGTGTGTGTGTGTGTGTGTGTGTGGTGTGTGTGTGTGTGTCTGTGTGTGTGTGTGTGTGTGTGTGTGTGAGAGAGAGAGCATGCTTTATGTTTGTGTGTACATCTGTGTGCATGTGTGTGTGCACGTGTGTGAGAGAGCATGCTTTATGTTTGTGTGTACATTTGTGTGTGTGTGTCTGTGTGTGTGTGTGTGTCTGTGTGTGTGTGTGTGTCTGTGTCTGTGTCTGTGTCTGTGTCTGTGTCTGTGTGTGTGTGTGTGTGTGTGTGTGTGTGTGTGTGTGTGTGTGTGTGTGTGTGCGCGTGTGTATTAGGCTATTCTACTGCATCAGCGCACAACATTAATCACAAACACGACTGAAGCCATTAAAATGTATTTGTCCAACCCTCCACCACGGCTCCAGTCAGCACCACTCGACAGTGATGTGGCTTCTCACATGTGGCTTCAAAGAGAGCTCCAGTTAGTATCTCTCTGTGCATCTCTCCAGCGAGAGTCATTAAGATCACAGAGGCTCCAGAAGGTCCACAGTGTCTGCTATTGCCAGGCAGAAAATACAAATTCCAGCCAGTTTGGGATAATAATAGTTTAATTAAGTTCCTAGAATAAATAGCACTGAATAAGTTCCACACCCCTTAAATGCACAACTGCTTTAGGTAAAAGGCTTTATAGCTTTAAAGACATACTTTAGAGATACTTTATATGCAATGCCCGCATAGACTGGAATGTCACTAACTCACCCATTCATAAAGTCAGTCGGTAACTCTCACGGTTAGCTACTCTTCCCCGAGTGGCGGCTCACATGTATGGCACTTTTCTTAAAATGTATGACACTTGTGATTTGATGTACAGAACATAGGATTGAGGCCTGTATCTGATTCATTGATTAAAATGTAATGAGTGATTGATTGACGTTTCAATATTGATCCCTCATCTATTGATCCCCCATCTTTTTTTTTGTAGCAACAAAATGTTGCTACTTTTCCCTTTGTCTGACTGAGGAGTGTTCCGTCTGTCTGTCTGTCTGTCTGTCTGTCTGTCTGTCTGTCTGTCTGTCTGTCTGTCTGTCTGTCTGTCTACACATCAGCTAACATGTGAGGAAACACTAGACCTTAACATCATAAATGACACCTGTAACACTTGGACAAGAGTGTGTGTGTGTGTGTGTGTGTGTGTGTGTGTGTGTGTGTGTGTGTGTGTGTGTGTGTGCAGGCAGACAGCATGGCAGGGGGAGGGGTGGAGTGGGGTGAGTGCTCCTCCTGATAAACCAATTAGAGCCAGAGAAACCCCTGAGCTGCTGCTAACGAGTACAGATCAAACAAACATGGCTCCCACTGTCTCCCTCCATCCCCACCTCCTTCTAAATCATCCTATTTCTGTGTCCCTCCCTCAATTAAGACACCTGCCTCTCAATACATCTCTCTCTCTCTCTCTCTCTCT
>NC_140169.1:102279619-102305536 GCF_963971535.1 Notolepis coatsorum | reverse complement strand
GACTAAATATGTTTGATGGCATTCAGTTTTCCTAAATTACCCCATAACGCTAAGCGTCACAGTGTCTATCCTATTTTGCTGTTAGCTAGCATTAGCGCAAACATTAGCTACCAAACATTAGGGCTAATGTCAGCTACCAAATGCTACAGCTAACGCTAGCTACTGTTAATCCAAGACTATTATTGATTAACTCTAGCTAGTGTTAGCTGTAAAATTTAGCAGCCGACATAGCAGCTCTGACGCTTGGTAGCAAAACACTTGCTAATAGCAAAAGGGGTTGAGTTGAGACACTTTATGTGGGGTAGATTAGGAGGACTGTAGGACATCAAACAGGGGCATCCATATTTAATAGTCACCCATCGAGTGTGTGGGCTTCACTTCACATTTTATGTGGTCAGGGAAAACATGTTGTGCCGGGAAAAGCTCCATCATGGAAGACTTTTTTCTCAGGCTCTTGGTTCAACCCATCTCTGTGACATCATCCATCGGACTCATATTTCCAGAGCGGAAGTTTCTTAAAGGATCACTTCACCCAAAAATGACTATTTGTCTTTTATCCCCTTTTACACCCTGGGACACCTATTATTATTACTCTGAATCTATCTGTGAAAAAAGAATGGAATGACACCACTCAAAAAAATTTAAGAAATTACATCATCATTTTCATTTCATGACCACGTCAGCGCTGGCTGACGTGTTTCGGCAAAAGCCTTCATTTGAAGAAAACATTCTTACGTTTTTCATGGATTCTTTGCGATCTCATTGCATGCGGCAGAGTCTGTGATACTCAACCCATATACTTCACTAACTAATGACCTCTATGCTGGTTTTGTCTAATTCCACCAAAGATTAAAACAGGTCCCCAAAATACCGTAAGCGAACACGAGAAACCCCCTGGCACTATAGCCAGACCATTTCTATTTACAAAAAAAAAATTATTGCGAATGCGAATACAGGGCGGCTCTCACAGTTTTTAATGGCCCTTAGAGACGTTAAATTACAGGGTTAATGTATTGTCCTTAGTCATGAGTGGATACACACATACGCGTCATGACACACACACACACACACACACACACACATCCGTCATGACACACACACACACAGAGAGAAAACGGAGCAGACAGCATGACACACCCTCCTCAGGGGACCTGCCTCGGCTTTCTCCACCCTCCACAAACCGAACATGCCAATCTCTCACGAGCACACGTGTGTGTGTGTGTGTGTGTGTGTGTGTGTGTGTGTGTGTGTGTGTGTGTGTAAGGGGGGGGGGGGGGGGACCACACCCCGTCATTATGGTCCCAAAGCGTCCCCGTGGGGCCTCAAAGAGAAACGGCACTGTCCCCCCCCCCCGCATCCCTCCATCCATCCCTTCCTTCCTTCTCTCCATTTACTCCTCCCCCTGTTCCCTCCACCAACATCCACCCGCAAGCCCCCACATCCCACACCATGTAATTACTCTCTCTCTCTCTCTCTCTCTCTCTCTCTCTCTCTCCCCTCTGAAATGCTGTAGGAGATCAATGAGACGAGGGCCACGCCCAAAGGCTTCTGGGAGCTCCGTTTCTCTCCACCCTCTATCTCTCCATCTCTCAGATTCTCCCTCTCTCTCCCCTCCCTCCCCTCATCCATCCCTCCATTCCGGGGACACAAAAACAAATGTGTTTCCGTTGGCCCGCCACCACTGTCATTATGCTAATGAGGCAGCGCGACCACTTCCTGTCTCGCCGGAGCCCACTTCCTGTGCATCGATGGGAGCGGAGCGGGAGAGTGCGGTCCCCCTACCACACGCCAACAACACCAGCTATCCCACGAGCCCCCCGAGGGCATCCCTGATTGGCCATCGCTATCTCCACTGCAGAAGACATGTGTTGTCAAGCGATTCTGATGTGTGCAAATACTTTTTTTTCCTTTTAGGTGGTAAACGTGTTTTTCTTTTAGAAGAGTCATAGGGAGAGTGTGACCGTGTCGTGTGCGATTGGGAACAGACTCTGGTTTAAGAGAAGAGAAGGGACTTGTATGGATTTAAAAACGGGGACACAAACCGAATAATTTAAAACGTGTCGCCAAGATAAGACATATTTTTCTTGCCCTGCTGCCTGTTTGCTTGTGGGCTTTCTCGAATGTCAAAAAACACTGAAATTACACACCAAGACACTAGTCTCACAAGCACATACACACATACTAACAAGCACACACACACAAATGATAAACAAATATATTATCATGTTTATAAGGTTTGGAATGGATGCATTTTGTGTGAAATAAAGAATATCTTGACTCTGCCAATCATTAATCAATAATATCAATTAATATCTTGAAGAGGGGGAAATAACAATCATTATTTTGTGTCCAAGTTAATCAATCTGTCTATGCTGGACCATGTAGGGGGTTAAAGTTCATCATTCTGGCTATGCTTGACCATGTAGGGGGTTAAAGTTCATCATGCTGTCTATGCTGTGCTGGACCATTGTAGGGGGTTAAAGTTCATCATTCTGTCTATGCTGGACCATGTAGGGGGTTAAAGTCCATCATTCTGTCTATGCTGGACCATGTAGGGGGTTAAAGTTCATCATGCTGCCTATGCTTGACCATGTAGGGGGTTAAAGTTCATCATTCTGTCTATGCTGGACCATGTAGGGGGTTAAAGTTCATCATTCTGTCTATGCTGGACCATGTAGGGGGTTAAAGTTCATCATTCTGTCTATGCTGGACCATGTAGGGGGTTAAAGTTCATCATTCTGTCTATGCTGGACCATGTAGGGGGTTTAAAGTTCATCATGCTGTCTATGCTTGACCATTTAAGGGGTTGCAAACAACCATCCCTCTGTTTTTAGGGATTTCACACAGATTGAGGACCACTGAACAGTCCTACACCTACACACACACACCCCCTTACCTGTGGACATAGTGGAGCTGGTGGACAGAGTCGATGGCCAGCACCATCTCAGCCAGGTAGAACCGGGCCATCTCCTCTGGCAGCCTGTCCTCAAACTTACTGAGCAGAGTCAACAGATCCCCCCCTACATAGTAGTCCATCACTAGGTACTAGAGAGAGAGAGAGAGAGAGACGAGAGAGAGAGAGAGAGGAGAGAGAGAGAGAGAGAGAGATGAGATGAGAGAGAGAGAGAGAGAGAGAGGGGGGGGGGGGGAGAGAGAGAGATAGAGATAGAGATAGAGATAGAGAGATAGAAATAAGGAGGGGGGCAGAGAAAAGGGGGGGAGACAGGACAGAAGGTAAATTCTAAGTATACCAGTTGTAGTTCAGTTCCCACATATCCAGTGAGATTAGGGTGTAAATTAGGGATGTCCGATATTATCGGCCGGTATTGGCATTAAAATGTGATATCGGAAAATATCGGTATCGGTTTTCAAAAAAGAATTAAGCAAGTAAGAACAAATTCTGATTTTATTTATTGTCAAAAGTATGCATAATGTTGTGTTAATTCCACAACAAGAGATATGTAATGTTAATTACCTGAAATTATTCCGTTTTTTGAGGGGGGGAAACCCGGTATCGGATGATATTGGTTGATATCGGTATCGGAAATTAAGAGTTGGACAATATCGGTATAAGGTAAAAAAGCCAATATCGAGCATCCCTAGTGTAAATGCATCATGACCAGGCAATGAAGGGCGTCCCGGTGCTGATTTGGTGCTGATTTGGGGGATGGTTCGAGGATGATTTGATTTGGGATGATTTTGAGGAAGATTTGGGGATGATTCAGCGACTTCGGGTCATTGAGAAGCGCTATATAAATTAAAATGAATTATTATTATTATTTATTATTGAAGGATGATTTGAGGATGATTTAAAGATAATTTGAGGATTGATTTGAGGATGATTTAAAGATGATTTAAATATGATTTGAGGATGATTTAAAGATGATTTGAGGATGATTGAAGGATGATTTGGGAATGACTTGACGAAATGGTATGATGAATCTTTTTTTATTTGGGACAGTTCTTCAGTTTGGAACATATAGAAATGTAGTTGTAGACAGTGGAAAATATTAATAGCAAGCCCTCTGTGATCTGATTAACACATTCGGCGCCAGACCAGAGATATCCCGGGTTAACTCGCCATGCGTTGGGGGCCAAGACCCGAGATTTCTCGGGTTTAGGTCGTTTATATTCCTTTATTCGATATTTTTATTAATTATTCATCCACGGGCCTCTGTGTTACCATAGGGAATGAGTCTGAGGTCGCCAAATTGCAATACCGGCCGCATCCCGCTAGACGGCGGCATTGAGCACCCTTTGTAACCTTGTATCTTGGCCTGTGTAATGGCTAAACGTCTCGGTTTCATGTTTCCTTGTCGGGCGAGGGCAGCCGTTCTGCCGGTTCCATTGAAGCGCGTCAAATATCCCCGATCCATATGTTGTGGTGGATTATGCCGTGGGCCAAATGGACATTGGATGTACCAGATGGCGATCAAAAAAAATTGAATATTATTTTTGGAATACTCCCGATTACAGGTAAGAACGATCTGACATACATTTTTGCTTGATCCTGCAATGCTTTTATACCGATCGGGCTGATAAGTGTTTTTAGTGTTCAATACGAAAGCCATTACTGACAATCAAATAATCATAAAACGACCAGCCCCGCCCCCCCCGCCCCCCCCCCCCTTTCATGCATTCATGATGGAACATAATACCTATGATATAGATTTGATTTCGGGATAATAGCGTATACAGGCAAGAAATGGCAACGTCTATAGTGAAATTGACGTATAGGGCTATAACTCAGCATTTCATGAATTACCCTAGACCGCTCTAAAACCATACTTATATTCACCATGGTATAACACGGGAACGTATGGATGGAAAAATTATTTTTCACATATTGAACGATAGATAGGTGATGTCAAATGGGCCATAGTATTGTATCCATAGCTATAATATAGAATATAGTTATAGCTCTACAAACAAGGTGACGCAGTCCTATCGTTTAAAGCGCGGCCTAGCTACAGCGGGCCCTAACTAATAGCTGGCGCCGAATGAGTTAATGTGTGTGTGTATATTTATAAATTTTTTAAGGGACCCATAAACAAGGGACCTAATAACATGGCGTGTGGTTTTAATTGTATATTTAACCCTTTAATCGCGTTGACGCTGAAACACGTCATTCCCCGCCATGCTTATTCTGCCAATGATGCTGGACAGCGTCTTTGATATCAATATTTCAAAAATCTGTGATCGAAATCATATTTCTCCCCCCGGAGACATTATATGTACTGGGGAGCCCCTGTCAACTCTCTAACGGTTCAAGAGCGCCATCTGGTGGCCGATCGGCAGATCGCCCAGGGAAGAAACAGGGAAGTGGAAGCTGGTGCTCATTTCAATTTGGTCGGATCACTCGCTATAGGTCCCGGGACTCGAGCTCGACACAATGGATATCGATCCGTTGCCAATAACTCGATAAACAACATGATTTGGACGTATATACTATTATACAACCTGGAAATGGATCGGGTATTTCTATATCCCATAATAGAAAAAATTCTGTTCCACGCTCATCTCCCAACGGCGAGAGGAAGCTACGGTGAGTTTCAGCGTTATTTTGTAATGTCTTCTATACTAACTGCTCCAATGATCATATCACCCACACTAGATGAATGATATAACGTTGCCCACGGAATTATAAACGACCCCCCGCCCATCCGGTCATCATCAGATCATACGTAGTAACTTCTAGAAGTACGTCCATTTGAAATTTTTTATCTCGCGCCGATTGCTATCAAACTGTATACAATCATCAATATAATGCATTTGGGGCTATAAATCACGGCAAGAAATCACGTTCTGGAGAAAGCTGCAGAAAACGATAAAAACATACTAATACTTTAGACCGTATTTTAGTATGAATATGTGAATGAAAAAGTATAACGTTGCTACACCCTGAACAATAGATATAGGACTTTGAATGGGCCATGGTAATGTCAATTTAGCACTACAATTTAAAAAGTTATAGCCCTGCAAAGAAGGGGAACTTCTCCATGTTAAATAGGGCTGGCGAGGGATGGTAAATTATGAATTTAACCCCGGCGATCAAAGGGTTAACTATCTGCCCTTTTAAAAGAAACTACTGAACGTGATCAAAACAAACCGAATCTTGGTCAAAATGTGCGATTTTACAATAGACTGAATCTTAGTGCCTCCTAGTAGAGACTGCCATGGAAACAGTATTGTATTAACCCTTTCACTGCCACACGACAGAAGGTTAACCCTTTACTATCACACAACAGACGGTCGCCGTCTGTGTGTTGTCGCAGTGAAAGGGTTAACCGTTTTGGTAGTGCGGCAGTGAAAGGGCTAAACCGTTAAGATTGTTGACTGAAATACTGTTACCATCTACTTGACCCATCTCAAACTCTGCCCTCTTTTCTTGAACCTCCAATGACAACCGTCGCTTCCCTTGGACAAACAGTGAAGAAGGGCAAAGAAGATGCCAACAGTTGTTGACCTATGTCAAACCCCATCCTCTTGACTTGATCCTCCAATTTGCTTCGGAGGGAAAAGAGGGCGGGGTCTGAGATAGGTCGATTACAGGTGGTCACAAAGAGTCAGTCCTCTCTCTCCCACCACCCCACCTCCTCCTCCTCCTCCTCCTGCCCTCTTTCTCACAGTGTCATTATAACCCGGCGAGGGGCATTCCAGCTGCCACGGCCCTAAAAACAACCCCTTCTTCAGGAGGTTTTCCTCCTATAAATAGCCGACCGGACAGGGCTCAGTGTATATTTTTAAAGCCCCAGGGAGTGTCCAGGCCAAAACCATTTGTTGTGAGAATGGCAGGAATGGAATGTCAGGCACCCATGGCATTTGAACTCTGGGGGTCAAGAAGAGAGTGCTGCTCGCTGTCGAGTGAGCAAGAGCTGGCGGCCGAGGAAGCCGCCGGGAGTCGTTCATATTGATGCCTTTTTTATTATGTTTTTCTGTCCATGTCAAGTTCTTCTTTTTTTGATCCACTTTTTCTCCTTATTTTTCTATTTTTTTCTCCCATCCCAATTTCGTATTGCCAATTCTCCCCTTCAATTATCCCCTCCCCTGTCTTGAACGTTGCTAGACTATGCCTCCCACTGGTCGGCTGTAGTGAGGATAGAAGCCTTGCATCACGTGTCCCCTCCGGTACACGAGGAGGCAGCCTGTCGCATCTTTTCACCAGACAGCGGGGACTCTCAGTGGCGAGGAGTAACGCGTGGGAGGCTCACGCTGCCCCAGATACTTCCTGTCTCTGCTGTACAGACGTCACCCAACCGACCTGTAGGAGTCGCTGTCCACAACGTCCAATCCCCACCCATCGACTTTCCACCCGCTACCTCTGCCAATTGAGATAGTATGACGACTGGCCCAAGCCGCAGGCAATGCTAACTCGGGGAGTCGAGACCGGAGTCTCTTGCATTGGTGACGAGCGCAATCTCCGCTACGCCACCCAGCCGCTACTGTCCATGTCAAGTTCTAAAGCAAAATGTCCCGTTACTAAAACCATTGCTGTGGTTAGGAATTAATGTTGTGTCCAGCATCTCTAAGCCCAGTGCTGCTGATCTTCTAATGTATGTATGTCCATTTTCATATCTCTATTGACTTCTAAAGTAATGAACGAGATGAAAACACAAATGTTTTAAAAATATTTCCTAATATTATAGGTAAAAGCAGCCACATTCAAGCCTAAGACTCCTTTCAGATAGATTGCTCTGCACTCGTCCCTTGGTTCAGATGTTCCAGTAAGTCGCAGAGGAGAGAGAAAAATAGGCAGGATTTTCAATAGAAGGATGGATAATAAAAACAAATCTTCATTACATTGTTCATGTTTGCACAATCCAGGGACTTGTATCAATCAGTATCAACGGTGCCAGTATTAAAAATTTTCCTTCTTCGCTTGGCTGGCTCCCTTCAGTTTGATTTAATTTATTTTACATTTCTTTGTTTAAAAGATGGGCTGCTCAACAGACAGAACAGGTCCCACACAAGAGCAGAACAGCCCTGTTGGGTTTCTATTAGGGGTGTAACATTACATTGTGACATGACACATTGCGATGCAAAAAGGATGTGGATCCTGGAAATGAAGAAATAGTTTGCCAGCTGCATTCTATTACTTCTAATAATGTAATTTTATTGGCTGCTCCTTTTTAACATTGTATTGTTTGAGAATAGAATTGCAGAATCGTTATATACTGTCACGTTTTGACTCATACGTGTCTCATGCTGCCAGCATCGCCATCTGGTTAAAAACTCAAAAGTCTCAAACAGAAAGAATAATCCAATTTCACACAGTTGTAGTTGAGACTTGGGACAACATTTGGATGCAAAAACCTTGTCGGCTCCTATTTAAGGGGAGTAGCCATTGTGAGCGCACAGGGGTTGGCTACAATTTTAGTGGTTTGTTTGTTGTACCAATTGAACATAACTCAATTTACATGTTTGAAAAGGAGTAGGAAGAAGTATACACTTATTTAATCCTACCCCTTTTCCACTACTCAAAATGAATGTAATTTCTTACTCATTTAAAACCTTACAAAACAAATATATATATATATACAAATATATGCAAAACATAAAAAGAATATTATATATTATATATATATGTAATATATATGTATGTGTTATATATATATGTATAACATGAAGAAAAGAAAAGAAAATTGTAAACACAGTGAATGTCAAATCCCTTCCTCATCCCTGTACCTTGTGAAAATAATTTCTTTATAGCTCAGTTTGAATTGTCTTATGTTTGGACATTGCTTTAGCACAATACTCAAGACTGTTCCACAGTTTCACTCCACAATTATGGAAATGCAATGTCTTCTCCTGGTAGTACATACACTAAGCACTTTTAAATCGAGTTCTCCCCTCAGATTATAACCCCTCCCTCTCTTTCAAAGAACCGTTTTTGAACGTTTCCTGGAAGTACATTACCTTTTGCTTTACAACATTATTTGTGCCGTTTTAAATTCCACAAGATCAATTAACTTTAATGTTTTTGACTTAAATTTTTTTTTTATGTTTGTGTGATCACGATATCCTGCATTGTGAACTATCCTTATGGCTCTTTTTTAGAGTATAAAAAGGGGTTGTGGTGTAGAATATAAAGATATAATGGCTCAGAGCACAGGCGCGGTGGTCACCGCGGTACCCGTCTGAAGGCCGCTGACTGAAGGCAGAAACACACTCCGCTGTCTCACCAGGTTGTTGTCGTCCTGGAAGGCGTAGTGCAGGGTGGTGATCCACTGGCTGTCCCCGTTCACCAGCACGTCCCGCTCCTCCCGGAAACACGCCGTCTACAAGAGAGGGTCAAAGAGGGCAGATTGTCATGGTTACCAATCATTTATAATATAGAGCCACATTAGCAGCGATGTAGGGCAGGGGGCGATATGCTCAAAGTATCATATCATGATACTTCTCAGCATTTTATAACGTTATTTGATGGTAAGTTATTATTATTATTTTTAATTATTATTAATGATTATTATTATCAAATCTAATTTCAGACTCTCATGGGATCAATAGATATTCTGTTTTTAAAAAGTCCCCAAACTCAATATCTTCCCATTGGGGAGGGAGGGGAACACCGACATCTCCTGTTCTCTCATTATTCAACATGGGTCCTTTAGCAGAGTAGATGGTCTATAACACATTTGTTGTCCCGAGACCGTTTCCCATGTCTGGGGAGGGGGGGGGGGCTCTCTAACCAATGAGGTATGAAGTCAGAAGTCTCTGGGGGACCAATAGGAATGTGTGAATGACCATAAGGGGGGGGGGGTCAATGAGAAAAGCATTCATCAGCAGTAGCATACATGAGTACAACAGTGATACTTGGGGGACAATGTGGGTGGGGGGGGGGGGTCAAGCATAGCTAAGTTAAATGTAGCAGAAATTATTGAATATTTCCTCCTTACATCTAGATTTTCAAGAAAGCATGTGGAGTGGTTGGAGTTACCCACCAGCCATATACCACTGGTTCCGTTTGAGCAATCGCCCAACTCATGCTAACTAACAGTCAAATGACTGGATAGCACTGTGTTAGCCACTGTGTTGCTTTGAAAGCAGAACAGTCAGTAACAGATGTGGTGAATTGTGACGGATGCGACTGTAGGTAGAAGTGCTGACCTCGGCTCTTTTCAGCATCTCCCATTTGTTGAGGATCTTCATTGCGAACACCTTGTCTGCATTCTTTACTCTAACCACCGCAACCTACAGGGAGGGGGGGGAGAGGGAGAGACAGACGTTTAGAAAAACTATACATCCTCAGACACTGTTACAGTAAAAACAAAATATATATATATATATTTAAAAACATAATTCCATATGCAAAGTGCTGACGGGAGACATATAGCCTCAGTAAGAAATTTAGGAGAGAATGATAGACAGACAAAGAAAGAAAGAAAGAAAGAAAGAAAGAAAGAAAGAAAGAAAGAAAGAAAGAAAGAAAGAAAGAAAGAAAGAAAGAAAGAAAGAAAGAAAGAAAGAAAGAAAGAAAGAAAGAAAGAAAGAAAGAAAGAAAGAAAGGCGGACGGACGGATGGAGAGATAGTGTTCAAGGTCAAGAGAAAAGCAACTTGATCCACGGTTCCAAGAGGAGAGAGAGTTACAGCTCATTACAATCAGCCCTCATCCTTCTTTCCCAGACTTCTGTCCAGGACAAAACAGTTAAAACACACTGGAAGAAAAGAGAAAGAAATACAAAGCGGTCTCCATTTCTCCATCGACATGGAGCAGACTCACTGTCTTGTCAAGAGAGATCAAGCTCATAATAAAAATGATAATAATCAATGCATCATGTGAAAATCCAACTGACAATCTATCTACACCTATAATGAAAATTCAAGTCCTTTACATTTTTTTCCATCTATATTTTTTATTTGATATGTATGTGGGGACGAGTAGGGATGGATATTGGATATATACTATGGATGGATGGATAGGTATACTGGTCCAGGATCAGTAACATCTATACTGGTACTCACTCTTTTGTTTATGTATGGACTTATGTTTTTGTTTTTGTATGGGTAATGGGTACAAAAAGAAAAAAGCAAAAAAAATTGTCAAGATTTAAAATATATGTATGTATATGTACATTTGTGTGTATGTACGTATGTATGCGTGTATGTATGCATACATGTATGTATGGATATGTGTATATGTATCTATGTATATGTGTGTGTATGTGTGTGTACTAGGGCTGTCCCCGACTAAGGATTTGGATGGTCGACTATGATTGGTCAAAATTTGCCGTTAGTCGACTATTGGTCGAGAAAAAAAAATAAAAAAAAGTATAAACATTTTAATAATAAAAGAAATGTGGGCTGTGGGGGGTGCTTAATGTCTGAAGGAGTCGACTGAAGGCTTCTTGTCCTCTGCAAAAACATGCAATTGGTCCACTGATGGATACATCTTGATATTTGTCTAGTCTAGTGTGTTCATTAGATGGGTGAAATCCTCTTTCAGTGCCTCTGTGCCTGTTTTCGTAGGCAGTTAGCCTCTGGTATGCGCGCCATTAGCGTTAGCCACGCTTCTAGGCCTCTTTTCTTTTGGAAAGAATGATAAAAAAATATATACCGGTATATAATAATAAGAGGATGGATTAACAAACTGTTCAGAAGTATTTCCCTGTGTGATGCTATAGCACAACTAGGGGTGCACTATTCTCTATAGCACAACTAGGGGTGCACTATTCTCTATAGCACAACTAGGGGTGCACTATTCTCTATAGCACAACTAGGGGTGCACTATTCTCTATAGCACAACTAGGGGTGCACTATTCTCTATAGCACAACTAGGGGTGCACTATTCTCTATAGCACAACTAGGGGTGCACTATTCTCTATAGCACAACTAGGGGTGCACTATTCTCTATAGCACAACTAGGGGTGCACTATTCTCTATAGCACAACTAGGGCTGCACTATAGCACAGCTAGGGGTGCACTATTCTCTATAGCACAACTAGGGCTGCACTATTCTTGCTCAAATGTGAATCGCGATTTTCCTCTCTAATAATTGAGATCGCGATTCTCTCACACAATTCTTATTTTTTCAATAAAATCATTTATTGCACTCTTTCTTAAACAGACAGCATATCAAAGTGCTTGACTTAAACATAACATATATAAAAGTGGTTGAAAAGTTTTATCTAAAATAAATAATCTAATAATGAAAAAAGAAAATCGATTAATCGTGCAGCCCTAACCACAACTCAATGATCATAATTGATTCTGGCAGAAAAGTGCAGGCAGGTTTGATTGATTGAAAAGATTTACAGATTGCAGAATGGGTACAATACAGTAATAATTATAATTTAGGACCTGCTCAGAGGTCATCAATCGGCATGCATGCAGATGCATGAATGAATGCGATTCGTCTCTGCGATTAACCCATCCCGTCGTCCTTCCCCCCCAAGGGCAGCCGGGAGCAGACAGGGGACCAATCCAAGTGCTCCTGTCCATCTTCGTCAAGGACGCCACAGCGTTAGCGATCTTGTTGTTGTGCATGTTTTTCCATTGGGTTTATCTTATCGGGGGGGAAACCCTTGCGAGCACGGGGAGAACATGCAAACTCCACACAGAAAGGCCTGGGAGATCCCCCACCTGGGTAACTGGCATCATGGAAACCTGGTCCCCAAGCGGGAATCGAACCCTGGACCTTCTTGCTGTGAGGCGACAGTGTTTGACCACTACACCACTGTGCCGCACGGCTCAATACACACAATTGTTAAAGGGGACATGCATTATAAATCGCTTTTTTCAGTATTTAACATTGTTTTATAGTAATACAGGTTAGTATCAATGGGTCTGTGTCTCTAATTACCATATTGACTCATCAGTCTAGTCTCGAGTTCACGAGATCTTCCCTCACTCAACTAAGCTGTTCTGATTTGACAGTTTTGCTGACGTGAATATAGCACTGATTTGCATAAATAACGCCCCCTCTATGGTTGACAGCGACAGCAGAGCGAGTGGAAATATCTTCACTTCCTCAAACAGAGCGAGGCAGAGAGAGAACGAGCGAGCGAGAGAGGGAGAGAGAGAGAGAGAGAGAGAGATAGAGAGAGGAGCTTCTGTCTGGGAAACAAACACACACGCATAATCGCATATTACACACAACCTGACGCGCGGGGCTTCTCCCTGGTAGAGAGAGAGAGAGAGCGAGAGAGAGAAAGAGAGAGAGACCGCGGTGCAGGAGTGTGTGAAACACAAACACACACGCATTTGACGTGCGGGGCTTCTCCCTGGTAGAGAGAGAGAGAGAGACCAAGGTGCAGGAGTGTGTGAAACACAAACACGCATTTACACACACGCAGGGGAAGCAGTGGAGAGATAACTTTATGCTCCATGTCCCTCTCTCTCTCCCTCCCTCCCTCTCTATCTCTCTCTGTCTGCCACTCGCAGACTGTGTGGGTGACTGTCTTTCAGAGCGCTTATGGGCGGAGCCCATCCAATAACAGCCTGAAATCCTGAGGCTGGAAAATTAGGCTTTTGAGTACTTCATTAGAAATATAAAACAATGCATTTTTTTTGAAAAAAAAAACATACAGATGTGTTCAATAGACTCACAGGAATTGTGTAAAGTTGCCCAAATAGTGCTAGGAATAGCAATGCATGTCCCCTTTAACACTTTGAGCGCCACGCCTGGTTTTCCGTTTTACCGCTTGAATGCCACCATCGGCGCCAATGTTAACGTTAATATCGCCTAATCTATGTTTTAAATTATGGCTATGTGTCTAATCTGCCCATTGCATTATCAAATACTATTTTCCAGTCAGTGCTGTGAAGGCAGATTGTTTTTTTATCGCGTCGTTTCCATTTCAGAGCAGTTAGAAAAGCCCCCGTTTTGATATAAAAAACAGCTCATTCTGGAGCATTCTATGAAAATCGTCTTTTAGTGGAATATTCCACAACGTTGATATTCGTCTGCCTTTTTATGAATCGTTTTCAAATAAACGCTAGATGATCAATATTATACGTGCACGCAAGCACATTACGGCCGCGCACTGATAATCGCTCCGTTGATTTCCTCACAGACTTTTACAGTGAAACCGAAAGAAGACATTTCACAAAACAGCTTATAACTTCATCAAACTTACTCTGATTATCCTACCACTGATAACATAAAGTCCTTACCTGACATCAGATGGTATCCAACTGGTATATTCCAATTCCTGATCACCATTCGAAAAAATCGATAAGTGTATGGATCCAACGCGAGACTGTAGATCTCCATGATCCGCGGGGATCTGAGGCTCCAGAATGAACTGTGGTAACCCCGGCTGGATCAGTGAACTGGAAAATGTGGAGTACCGGATTTTTTTCCCCATTCATTTTCATTGAGTCCATTCCAAAATCACTTATGTCATCTGGGAGACGACAGGGGGCGCTTTTTTCCACAGTGATCACCGGCGCAGCTCGGCTATACTCGGGTAGGCTCGGGTGATGCAATAATTTTTCAGATCGCAAAAAAAAAAAAAAAAAAAAAATCCGAGAAATCTCGTGAGTGGCACGCAACCACCTATAAAAAAAACCGAGAAATCTCGTGAGTGGCACGGAAAGTGTTAAGGCGATGCAGACCAGAGAAAGACTTTCGGTCTTGTTTACATCAGGGTCCCCCATTTTCAATTCATAATTATTGCTGGGAAGCGTCAATGACAACAGCGGAAAGAGGAGGAACAGTGTGGATTGTGCCGAGAAAGGAATCATCACTGGTAAGTAGGAAATAGTGCTCGCCGCTCGGGTTCCAAAACTCTGAACTATCCCTTTAACACTTTGATTGCCCAACCCGAGTTTTCTCGGGTTTACCCCCCGCGGGTTGAATGCCCATCACGAGAATATTATTTTTTTTTCTTTTTTTCTTCATTAGCGATCTGAATTCATATTTCATCAACAGAGTCTACCGTTGGTAAATCAGCCACTCCAGGCGCTCAGATGTGAAAAAAGCGCCCCCTATCGTCTCCCAGATGGTAATTCACCCTTTTGGATTGGACTCAATGAAAAGGCATGAGGGAAAAAAACCCGGACTCCACATTTTACTTCTCACACATGTGACCGGAGTCGATCAGCTTCATTCTGGACCCTCAGAGCAGCAGGGATTATGTGTTTTTACAGTATACGCGGTGGATCAATAAAAGGATCGATTTTCGGAATGGCGATCAGGAATTGGAATAATCCATTTGGATACCATCTGATCTCAGGTAAGGAATCTATTTGACCAGTATTAGGATAATCAGACCCGTTTTCACGGAGATATAAGCTTTCCCCCTATAATGTGATATGGCTGTTTGACTGTAAAAGCGATCAGGAACTGAGAGAATGGATTTTCAGTGCGCGGCACCAGCGTGCACACGTACACATATACTATCGATAATCTAGCGTTTATTTGAAAACGATTCATAAATAGGCCGAAAAATGACAACGTTCTAGTAGGGCTGGGCGATATAACGATAACGATCGCGATATATTTTAATAATCGATATCGAATATCGGAAAAAAAAAAATTTAATTTTTAATTTTTTTTTATATATTTTTTTTGGACCTGCAACAGGGCAGTTTTAAAACCAGAGACAGTGGACAGACTTGTCTTTCTTGCCTGCAACTTAAAGTAATGGCTTTGCTTGTCCAAATGACAATACTGATCAAATTGAGATTTATTTTTCTCTTGTCCATTTATTTTGTTTGCTTTTTTTATTTTTTTATTATTGATCTTTTTCCCCCTCCATTTTCCTCCGATATTCTCCCATCCCAATGTTAGTCGTATGCCAATTCCCAGTCCCTTCCTGGTCGCTGCGCACTTACCCCCCACAGTCAGATCATCTGGGAGAGTGGAGGCTACCACGTGCTTCCTCCGACACACGTCCAAGCCAATCACAGCTTCTTTTCACCTGGCAGCGCGGATTCTCATTGAGAGGGCGTAGCGTGTGGGAGGATCACACTATCCCCCTCAGGTCCTATCCGCGCTTAGCAGGCGCCCCGACCGAACTGTAGGAGTCGCTGTTTACAACGACCCGGACCCACCCGCCAGCTTCTCCCACCCTCTAATACAGCCAATTGTATTAGTGTGGACGGCCAGCCAAGCTGGTGACAACCCCGGAGCTGTGAGCTGGATTCGAACAGGCGAATCCAGCTCACAGCTCCGGGGTTGGTGACGAACGCAATCTCCGCTCGGCCACCTAACCGCCCATTTTGTTTGCTTTCTAATTTAAAATACAGTTTGAAACCGTCTGTACACAGTAGGCTATATGTGCTAGCAGAACTAGACTCCAGTCACGAGTCACGGTGCACATGTGCGGTGGTTTGTCCACTAAAAAAGCGCCAAAAGATCGAAAATAAACTAGCAGAGCCAGAACTGTTCAACTCCCCTGGAGCCACAGCCAGCAGAGAAGCCAGTTTACTTTAGCTTTTAAACCAGCTGCAGCCTGAGAACTGGAGTGTGAGGGGATGTAACACTAAAGATGGCGGCAATGACAAAGAATTGCTGCAAAATAAACATACATCTGTTGTATAAAAAAATAAAAATAATAATAATAATATTTATAACAATTCGATAATTATCGATATCGAGAAATATGATAACATTATCCTATCGTTATCGCGATATGATTTTTTTCCATATCGCCCAGCCCTAGGTTCTAGAATATTCCAGTACAGGGCGATTATCATGGAATCTCTTCTTTTTTCCGTGAAAACGAGGGCTTTTCAAAATGATATAAAACGGAAATGAACCGATAAAAAAACAATCCGCTTTGACAATGTTGACTGGAAATGGGTCATTGATAATGCGACGGGCAGATTAGACACATAGCCATAATTTAAAACATAGATTAGGCGATATTAACGTTAACATTGAAGTGGTGCTGGGCATTCAAGGGGGTAAAAAGGAAAACACGGCCGGCTCTGAAAGTGTTAATGATGAGGAACGTTTTTATTTTCCCTTTTTTCTCCCCCAACAGGATTCCTCTGCAAAGAATGACAGAACAAAACAGGGGCTCTCCCTCTTCTCTCGCTCTCCCTCTACTATCTATCTCCCTCTTCTCTCAGTCTCTCCCCCTCTTCTGCTCTTTCCTCTCTCTCCGTCTTCTCTCTCTCTCCGTCCTCTCTCTCTCTCACAGACACTAAGTATAGACACTAAAGTGCGAGGGCTGAAAGTGACACAAGCGTACATGGTGCGATGGAGTCTGCAGCCTATTAAACGGAGCAGGGGAATGCTGCTAATGCAATACAATGATAACATTCCTCTAGTGTTTGGATTTCCCCTCGCGATCACTCACCACACAAGGAAAGGAACAGAGGAGGAGAGGTGGGAGAGCAGACTGTTCTTGGCAGTGGCTTTGTGTTTTTGTCCCCCCTGTTAAATCTCTCCGTTCGGCTCCATTCCTCCTCTCTTTCCCCCCCCCCCCTCCACTCAGTAGCCTGGCTTCCACTGCTGCCTCAAAACAGAACCAGCCAGCCTGGATTTACATGTTATTTTCTCTCACTCACTCACTCTCACTCTCACACTCACACTCACACTCACACACACACACACACACACACACACACACACACACACACACACACACACACACACACACACACACACACACACACACACACACACACACAGTTCCTAAACCTAAAACCACATATTTTGACCACATCATTTTGAGCATTTCACTCGCTAACAGGGGCAGGGGTGACTTACAACTAAGACCCAGAGATAAATATATTAGTGCACAGTTATTATTGGTTGATATTTGCCTGAATATTTAAGCCTCCATTTAGTCTGTAGGCAGATATCGAAAAGATATTATGTAGATTAGGATAAATCGATCAAAAACGATTATCTGTGATGTAAATGTTTATTAAAAAAAAAAAGGTTTCACTTCCTCCAGACTTCCAACTATTATATCTAGTAGTCTGTATCTTGGGAGTGGTAGACAGTGAACAGTGAAGAACCTGGCCGTAATGGAAGCTTGCTCAGTTGTAATCCAAAGCCTCTACAAATGACCGTTGAGTAGACAGATGCAATTATTAAAAGTTTAAACGGTCCTAAAATTGAAGGTTTATTTTGTCTGTGATTTTGGCCTAAGCTAACTGTCACTGTCCTTGTCAACACTGTAAAATAGTGAGACTTCCTAACTTTGAAAAGCTAACACAAGCATAATGAAAGACCAACAGTATTGCTAGCCTGTTAGCTATCCCTGTTAGCTGTAGGCTATCACTGTCAGCTGTAGGCTATCACTGTCAGCTATAGGCTATCACTGTCAGCTGTAGGCTATCCCTGTCAGCTGTAGGCTATCCCTGTCAGCTGTAGGCTATCAGTTGTAGGCTATCCCTGTCGCGTCTATACTTTCGACAACAAATGTTTGTTTCCGCGTTTGAGTTTTGCGCTCTGATTGGCCAGGTCATGTGACATGTGCGCCAATCGTGGGACGGCAAGTTCGGCACCTATTTCCGGGTCTAACAGCCTGCAAACTACCTAACGCCTAGTTTATCACTGGTTAAGCTTAGGCGACTCTTTCGCAGTTGGTTAAGGTTAGAGTTTGGAATCAGGGCAGGCGTTCTATCGCCATGCTCTAAGACAAACTCTAACCTTAACCAACTTCGAAAAAGCGCCTAAGCTTAACCAGTGTAGAAACTTGCGGTCCCACGATTGGGCGTACATGTCACATGACCTGGCAAAATCAGAGAGGCGGAAACAAACATTTGTTGTCTAAAGTATTCAGGCATCACTGTCAGCTATAGGCTATCCCCGTCAGCTGTAGGCTATCACTGTTAGCAAATAAATAAAAGCTACTATATAAATACTGATACTTAACACTGCTCGTGCCCAATAATACCTATAACTAGTGGTGGGACTCGATAAAAAATGTTAATCGAATTATTTAGAGACTTTATAGTTAATGAATCGAAATGTATTACATTTTAAACATATCAATATTTGATGCAAAACGCAACATTTTTCAATTGAAATGGATTTTGGTATACGAGTGAATCAATAAATATACATTATACATACGTTTACGCAGCATACATACGTTTTTTTGTGTACCGGCAATAATTCAGCGTGATTATTCAATTGGCCTCTAGAGTCAAAACAAAGGACTTGTCTTCTTGCGTCACCTTCCCCCACTCTATGGCTCTCGGAGAAGACGCTCCTCGTCTACAACGGTGGTGGATAATGTTCACCATCAGTGATGACTGGTCAGTGGTCAGTTCAGGACCGTTCATAACCGGACGTACAAAAAAAATTCTGTAGTTAATTAATCAAAATGAATGCGATAAAGTCCCAGCCCTAATGATAACAGATGAACTAATAACTAGTAAATATTGTCTGCAGGTAACGAGAGGTCTGCTCTCCTCTGGGTGACGTCACCCGGCAAGAGCTTCTCAACAGGATGGAGGTTAACCCTTTCACTGCCGCACAACCAAACGGTTAACCCTTTTTCACTGCGACAATACACAGACGGTTAACTCTTTCACTGTCACACACCAGCCAGCCGGTTAACCCTTTACAATCACACTACTGACGGCAGTGAAAGGGTTAAAAAGCAGCCAAATGCCTCTTTAAAGTAGATACCACGTTTTCCTGCAAGGGGGGGGGGGATCACACTTGGCATTCTGTAACCCTACACTGTTCTGCCTTGGTCTACTACTACCACACACACACACACACACACACACACTCACCCACCCAGCTTTGACATCACTCCACTGAAACAGTCAGTGACAGCTGCGTTTCATCCCCCCCCCTTTCATCAACAGGTTGCTAAGACAAATAGGGGATGGTTTCAGTTGCCTTTTCCCTGGGTGTGTGTTGGTATGAAGGGGGGATTAGGAAGCCTTCTGCAAGCCACAAGTAGAGTCATGCTCTACTGCAGCAGGGCTGGTGGCACGTGGTGATGCTGCTGCAGGAATGTAGGAAATACTAACCCATCAGCAAATGCTAATGATGAATTGGGTGCGACTGGGTCGTGTAGAGGTCTAAGCACCCGACCTATCGCCGCAGAGACCCAGGTTCAAATCCCGGCAACGGTACCTCCGGCTTGGTCAGTTGTCCCTACGAACACGATTGTCAGTGTTCGCGGGACGGAAGCCGTGGGGTGCGAGTCCTGTCCGTTGCAATAGTGACTCCTACTGGTCGGTCTGCCTGTTCATCTGGGGGAGATAGTGTGAACCTCTGTGCATGTTCTACTCTCCTGGTGAAACTCCTAGCTGGTGAAAAGAAGCAGCTGGCGACTCCACATGTATCGGGGGAGGCATGTAGTCTACACAGCACTCCCCAGACCGACAGTAGGGCAGTGCAACAACCAGGGGGAATTGGCATAACAAGTAATAGGGGGGATGGGAGAAAAGACAAAAAAGTGCCCCTTTAAGTATAAGACTCAGAATCAGTCTCTCAATCAGTATCTTCAGTGAAGAAGACAATTCATCAGTCCCACCACAAAAACCATACATTGCAGTTAAATGCACCCAACCAGCAAATGCCCCTAAATGACCCTGTACAACAGCCTTTGAGTAAAAACAGGAGGCAAGACAAGAGGAGGAATTACATTTTTCTTGGCTTGCACCGCATTGTATAGTTGCGTCATAAATTATTCTGGTTTTGTATTACGAGGTCTTTCTGGTATGGATGTCAAAAGAAAACAGGAAGTAGATTACCTCTCCGAAGGCTCCTCGCCCGATCACCTTGAGGATCTCGAAGTCCTCCTTGTGCAGGCGCATCTGCTTCACCATGGAGGTGAAGGGTTTGGCTGTAGAGGAGAGGAGGGCATTCGGTTAGGATGTATTCTAACGCAACCATTAAAGACCTGTGAGGGGATTCAGCTGTAGAGAACAAGACGACATTTAGGAGGCTGGATGTTTGGCTGGTCAAATAGAGAAAGAGGCCAGTTCATTTTGGAATCAACCACCCACACCGACTGATGAACAAACAAGCATGAATATGCAATAGCAGCAACCACACACACATCCATGTGAGCATGCATAGTCCCCCCCACACACACAGGGACACTTTTGTGGACCAAGCTATAGAGCTGCTGGTTGCAGCTAAAAGGTTAATTTCCTGCACTGGTTGCAGGTCACCTTAAACGTGTTTTTTAGGCTGTATGATGATATTAGGGCTGACCTTCGATTATTTTTTTGGAATTCGAAGCTTAGGGGGCCGAGATTCGATTTAATTCGAAGCTTCGGGGGAAAAGATTTTAATGTTGTGGGACTTGTACAGCACTTTGTCTAAGATTTAAAAAGGTTTAAACTTTACAGCACTGACAAAGTTGAACAAACTAAACACTTTGCTTCCATGAAATATTGTAAGCGGTCATTTGAGGCTTTATAAAAGCAGCACACTGAACACAAATCTGTCAGTGCCGAGTCCGACCTCATCTTAAATAACAAACAGCATTGCTTGTTGTAGTTAACAAAGAGAGGCAGAGTTGATTTTGCAACAAAAAAATAATAATAATATTCATATTTTTCTTTTTTACATAATCGAATTTTATTTTCGAATCCCATGCCCATCGAACGAAGCTTTGAAGTATTTAAGACAGCCCTAGATGATTACATTTTACTGTCTGTAAAGCATCCATGCAGTGTGTCTACAGCATGGAAAAGAGCTTTAGAAATGACCTGTATACGAAAACAGCACTTTGTGGAGGACGACTTCACACATGATCCGTGCTACGCTTCACCTGAGGACGACTTCACACATGATCCGTGCTACGCTTCACCTGAGGACGACTTCACACATGATCCGTGCTACGCTTCACCTGAGGACGACTTCACACATGATCCGTGCTACGCTTCACCTGAGGACGACTTCACACATGATCCGTGCTACGCTTCACCTGAGGACGACTTCACACATGATCCGTGCTACGCTTCACCTGAGGACGACTTCACACATGATCCGTGCTACGCTTCACCTGAGGACGACTTCACACATGATCCGTGCTACGCTTCACCTGAGGACGACTTCACACATGATCCGTGCTACGCTTCACCTGAGGACGACTTCACACATGATCATGCTACGCTTCACCTGAGGACGACTTCACACATGATCCGTGCTACGCTTCACCTGAAGACGACTTCACACATGATCCGTGCTACGCTTCACCTGAGGACGACTTCACACATGATCCGTGCTACGCTTCACCTGAGGACGACTTCACACATGATCGTGCTACGCTTCACCTGAGGACGACTTCACACATGATCCGTGCTACGCTTCACCTGAGGACGACTTCACACATGATCGTGCTACGCTTCACCCGAGGACGACTTCACACATGATCCGTGCTACGCTTCACCTGAGGACGACTTCACACATGATCCGTGCTACGCTTCACCCGAGGACGACTTCACACATGATCCGTGCTACGCTTCACCTGAGGACGACTTCACACATGATTGTGCTACGCTTCACCCGAGGACGACTTCACACATGATCCGTGCTACGCTTCACCCGAGGACGACTTCACACATGATCCGTGCTACGCTTCACCTGAGGACGACTTCACACATGATCCGTGCTACGCTTCACCTGAGGACGACTTCACACATGATCCGTGCTACGCTTCACCCGAGGATGACTTCACACATGATCCGTGCTACGCTTCACCTGAGGACGACTTCACACATGATCCGTGCTACGCTTCACCTGAGGATGACTTCACACATGATCCGTGCTACGCTTCACCTTTCTAACTTCCTCTGCCGTCATATGAAAAGCTTTGTCAGAAGACACTTCCGGTTCAGGCGGGATGACGGGGCGATATTGCCTCTGGCGAGGGTTGACGATTTGTAAACAGAACTATGAAACGGGACACAACTGCCAATACTCTGCGAGGAGAGGCCCGTGTATCGTGATCCTTTCTAAAAACGGGTTTCATCAAGTGTGCCTGGCTGCCTCCATCTTGACGAGGCAGCACACACACACCGGACACAGCGAGGCTGAATGATAACAGTGTGTATTGTGGTCACCGTGGTCAGGTTCCTGGTGGAAGCGGGGCCTTGGAGGGATCAGTGAGGGTCACCGGTGTTCTTTGACAAAAGGTAAAGAGAAATCCCATCTAGGCCAGAGATCCCATCTAGGGCACGCACACAATCAGCATTTCCCTCATTTGTGGAGAGGTATTCAGACCACTTCCTGGTTTACATGATCCCAGCATGCCAAAGATAACCTGGATTGGCTGCGAGTTCACCTGGCGTCGGCCTATTGGTTACATTGCTGGGGTTTTTTCCCCCATAAAAAAGGAGGAAATATGTTGAGGTAGAGACTAGGGGTGCACCGATATGAAAATTGGCCACCGATACCGATACCGATTGTTCAACTAACACAATCGGCCGATACCGATACCGATACCGATAATTGTGGCAAAAAATAAGTATTTTTAATTTTTTTTTTAATTTTTTTTTTAAAATTTTGTAATGAAACTACTGTATATTTGTATGTGTGTTTGTATTTGTAGGCCTCTTTACTTACTTAAAAAAGGAAACATCAAGAAATATGTTTATGGTATCACTGATCCCTCTCCCAGTATCGTCTGGCGGCCTGCAGAGGGATACTATTTTCTCAACCAGAGCTTTCAACCAATGCAATGGAACCATTTTGATTGACAGTCGATTCGGCCAATTACGCCACACCGCTAGCACCCACCTCCTGCTTACCACCAAGCGTTTATTCATTTTTCTACTTCGGGGCATGCCGCCATTGATCTGCTTGTGAGAATGCGAGTCAAACTCAGAACCACAACAAGCTAATAAGTTAGCTGCCCGGCAGTGCCCGCCGACCAGCGCGCTCCACAGGATGGCCAAACGAGACACAATGATTTTACTGCAACAAATGTTATAATAAAACAAAGCCTTTCTATACATTTGTCTGGTTGAAAACTTTATTAACAGATTGCAGAATGTGTAGTTGGGTACGGAATGAGCAACGGAATGTAACCGAGCTATGCACGGCTTGCTTGCTATCTTCGGGTAAATACTATGCTGATGTAATTGAACGTGTAACTAACTATAATAACGTTAATGCCACAAAACGAATGTTTGTGTCATTTTAACAGCAGATACTTTCTTAAATGCCATCCTCCCGACAGAGCGGTGTTGATGGGGAGCTCTGATGGATTCGCTTGGTTGTGTTATTACATTAGCATTGAACAGCTAACCGAAAGCTAGGGTTAACTAATGTTAAAGGTTTAGCCATAACGTTACGTTGGCTAAAGTTGGGGCTATTCTTAATCCAGTAATAATGGCTGCAGACCTGCAAGCAAAGTACAGCAAGTTGGCAAAGGAGTATTCCAACGTAAATCACATTTTCACCAGTAACGTTAGTCGTCTGCCTCCCGGCTATGAACGGACTCGGAGTAATGCCTTGCTGCTATGGGTAATAATAATATGCTGATGTTATTGTCCGTGTAACACTAACTATATAACGTTAATGCCACAAAACGAATGCCTTGTTAATCATAAATAGTAACTTTGATGCAGTAGCTTGTGTGTGTGTGGGGCGGACGGCGGGCGTTGTGCAAGTAGGTCGCGAGTGAATTTTTTTTTTTTTGCCTTTTGACGCTACACAAATGGATGGTTAGTTATCGGCGACTGCTATCGGCACATTTGAGCTTATCGGCCGATAGGCCGATAGCAGTCAACAAGGCACTTATCGGCCGATACCGATACCCGACCGATATATCGGTGCACCCCTAGTAGAGACTCAAGACTAGGTCAATATAGCAGCGGAGCCAACTCTATTAAACCATGGCATGAGCACTACAGTACACACATATACAGGAAATAATAGCACCTCTATGACCGGCAAGTGTCATTAACTCACTCTGTCATTCAGTCACTCATTCAGTCACACTTAGCCCCCTAGTGGCGTCCTACAAGCATTAGCTTGATATCAATGTCAATCACACTTCCACACAACGTCGAGCTATAGCCGTCTCAAGACCACAGGATTAACACTCCTGGTTGGAAAACATTACATTCTGGGCCATGTTTAAAGGTTAAGTAAGTATTTAATGTACTGACATTCTGAGCCGTGTTTTGAGGAGAGAGAAAGGGCTCAGCCTCTCACTCAATGCCTCTCGTCGAAACGCGATGTTATCGTTTTATGATGTGCATGCATGTGTGTGTGTGCGTGTGTGTGTGTGTGTGTGTGTGTGTGTGTGTGTGTGTGTGTGTGTGTGTGTGTGTGTGTTTACAACTCACTATACATGTTCATGTGTCAAACATCATCATTGCTTACAAACAGTAAAGGGTCTGGCAGCATGAGTGAAAAGGCTCTGATGTTTTCTTCTTCTTTCGTCCAAAATACTCCTGTTGTTTATTACAATTGATGGGTGAATCTTGAATTGTGGAGACAAACCAGTGTTTATAGGTTAGTTAAGTTTTCAGCTGTTTGGTGCTGTTGTTTTCTGCTCTTTTGCCAGTGTAGAATAGTGATGATGTGCCTACTACATGTTTTCCTACTGATGCTCTAACGACACAGGACTCACTACAAACTGGATATCTCCTCTACCACGTCCAGTAGGCTGTGGACACGGAGTGTGTGGTCCAATGAGGTTAATGTTGAGGGTTGAAGTAGGCACGGCTTTAGACATGAGATACCAAGTTTTTAAGACAGTCCTGTAAAACGCCACATCCTATACAACACGGCCCACAGTTCCCCCGTTATTGTCTATGACACTATGTGTCCTTGCTAGCTCGCACCAGGCCTGTTGGCACTTGCAGGCGCACACAAAAACACATGCCTGTGAACAAGCATGCGCACGCAGCCACGCACACACTTTTACAAACAACGTCTGAACATGTCTACTTTGATTAACAAAAGAAGCAATTTCCAGCTACGTTCCAAACATCTGTTCTCCCTATGCCCCGCTCCGCAGTGTGTGTGTGTGAGAACTGACTGCCAGCCAATAGCTGGCACTCTCTAGGCCCTTCTACAATCC
>NC_140169.1:102096728-102279419 GCF_963971535.1 Notolepis coatsorum | reverse complement strand
GTGCGATAGCCTGTGTGTGAGGAAGAACAAAAAATTGCATGTGAAGTGAATCGATGGGCCACGCTATTCTACTTGGTAGTTGTAGTCTATCGTGCGATTGAAAACCATGTCCCCATCTGCGTAGAGTCCATACATCAAACAGTAAAACACCAAATCCCATCATTCCTAGCGAACAATCCCATTTGCCTCAGCGAGTCGAGAGCTAATTAGCCTACGACAAAATGAAGCGGTATTTTCAAGTATTAAATCAAACGAGAAGAACGGAGCGGATATCAGTCCATCTTATGACAACCACGTCCGATGTGGAGAGATGATAGAGACCATAGCCGATGAAATGAAGTCGGACCTGGCGGAGGAAATTGGAGGAAGCCGCTACCTTTCAGTGATGATTGACAGGGACACGGCCGCTTCTAACAAAGAATGTGAAATGGTCTACGTTCGAATCATTATAAATGGAAAGCCAACGGACAAGCTGATCGGGCAACAGGAACTAGAGCACAGCCATGCATTAGGTGTGTAGCCCACTATTAGGACGTTTTTCAATACTTAAATACTGGCTACTTAAATTTCTCTCCGGGGATCAATAAAGTATCAATCTATCTATCTATCTATCTATCTATCTATCTATCTATCTATCTATCTATCTATCTATCTATCCAATAACAATACAATATGCAAATAAGGTAATAATAATAATAATTCATTTAATTTATAAAGCACTTTTCATTGTGAAACAAAGGTATGCAGAGTTCCTTGTACTTCTGATGAATGCAACAGTTTGTTGTTTTTGTTCTATTAGTGATTTACACACTCTCAATAAGAAAATATGACAAATTGAAACAGATTTGCACTGCTAATCTGAAGCGTAACATATTGATGTCTTGTATACAGTTATGTCCCTGCAATTTACCATTATGGGCAAATAAAGAAAGAATATTTCTCTGAAAACATTTCTTGTTAAGGTTTGGATTTTGTGTGCCCTGTATGCAAGATTCATGTCCTTTTGCCAGTCACATATCTATTTAAGTGATGAACTGCACTACTTGTGGTTGTTTTTAGAGACGTTTTATACTTGTGCTACAAGATTTTGGCCTGTGCTACAAAACTATCAACCTCTGTAGCACCAGTGCTATGTGCAAAAAAGGTTAACGTACAGCCATGAATAATGTTACCTTAGTTTCTCCCTCATCTCTCTCTCCCCCACACACACACACGCACACACACACAGGGATCAACAGAGGCCCCATGACATGATATTATCATGGTAGGTAAGTCATGATGATACAATAGTATTGCGATAAATTGCCATTTATTGCCTTATTTCAAACAGCAAATTATGTCCCCAACAGAAAACTTTGTCAACATCAGCAAAAATGTATATACAACATTTGTTTTATCTAATAGTATACTACATCGACTGTGGTGAGTGAATATGCAGTCAGTGTGTGGCAGCAGTGGTTACTGAATGCATAGTAGACTCTTCTAGCAGTGCATCACCTTCTGGCAACACGCAAGATACACATCTGCAAGTTAAAAAGTTCAACAACTTTTGTTGTGGTAGGCTACCATAATGTTATAATAACATGGTAGGCTACAGTAATGTTATAATAACGTTGTGGTAAGCTACAGTAATGTTATAATAACGTTGTGGTAAGCTACAGTAATGTTATAATAACGTTGTGGTAAGCTACAGTAATGTTATAATAACGTTGTGGTAGGCTACAGTAATGTTATAATAACGTTGTGGTAGGCTACAGTAATGTTATAATAACGTTGTGGTAGGCTACAGTAATGTTATAATAACGTTGTGGAAGGCTACAGTAATGTTATAATAACATGGTAGGCTACAGTAATGTTATAATAACGTTGTGGTAGGCTACAGTAATGTGATAATAACGTTGTGGTAGGCTACAGTAATGTTATAATAACGTTGTGGTAGGCTACAGTAATGTTATAATAACGTTGTGGTAGGCTACAGTAATGTGATAATAACGTTGTGGTAAGCTACAGTAATGTTATAATAACGTTGTGGTAGGCTACAGTAATGTTATAATAACGTTGTGGTAGGCTACAGTAATGTTATAATAACGTTGTGGTAGGCTACAGTAATGTTATAATAACGTTGTGGTAAGCTACAGTAATGTTATAATAACGTTGTGGTAAGATACAGTAATGTTATAATAACGTTGTGGCAGGCTACAGTAATGTTATAATAACGTTGTGGCAGGCTACAGTAATGTTATAATAACGTTGTGGTAGGCTACAGTAATGTTATAATAACGTTGTGGTAGGCTACAGTAATGTTATAATAACGTTGTGGTAGGCTACAGTAATGTTATAATAACGTTGTGGTAGGCTACAGTAATGTTATAATAACGTTGTGGTAGGCTACAGTAATGTTATAATAACGTTGTGCTAAGCTACAGTAATGTTATAATAACGTTGTGGTAAGCTACAGTAATGTTATAATAACGTTGTGGTAAGCTACAGTAATGTTATAATAACGTTGTGGTAAGCTACAGTAATGTTATAATAACGTTGTGGTAGGCTACAGTACAGCTACAGATGTCCCTTTATATGAAATTCGGCCACTACTAGCGTTAACAATGTAACGTTAACAATGTAACGTTAACAATGTAGCGTTAACAATGTAACGTTAACAATGTAACGTTAACAATGAAGAAGAACATGCCGATTTAAGCACTGAGGCAGTACCGGGACGAGCTACACTATGCTTGCTAATTATGTTAACGTTAGGTAACGTAACGTCAACACTATTAACGTGAGATTGTTCAAAGCCAAGGACTCGTCTGCCAACAAAGTTACATCAGAGAACAAATTTATTCACAAAATGGATCACCATTCAACATTATTGAAGACTCCTGTGTGACCGATAAGTGCTTAGGATTTACTTCCCCATGTTACCAAATTTTCATGCATTTCTTTATGGACGCACATGTATTACATGATATGGCCGTTAAATGTTACATATGGCCGGTAAATTAGAATCGTATCGGCCACATTGGCCGGCCAAAAGAATTGCTAACGGAAACCCTGAAGTAGGCCAATACCATAAACTATGAAACACCTTGGGAATACAGTCCCAGATATTCACAATAGAAATGACAAACATTATGTAGCGCAGTATAAATATGTGGGGGCAATACACTGTTTGTTAATAAATTCTGTTACTTACATTTTTCACTGTGCTCCTACATTCCCAACACCTCCCTCCTCTACACACCTACTCTCAACAGACTCAACACCACCCTCCTCGACACCTACTCTCAACAGACTCAACACCACCCTCCTCGACACCTACTCTCAACAAACCCAACACCACCCTTCTCTCTCACACAGAGACACAGCGACCAATGCCAATTTTAAGATCATGGTGATCCAACGAAGCTATGAGCAGCCAATAAATGTAATGTTAGAAGATGGTGAGCTCAAAAAGACCGCCTTAGAAATGCAAACAGTGAGAATAAATATGTTTTTTTTTTTTTTATTATCTTTCTTCCCCTCCTTTTTCCTGATTTTTTCTCCCATCCCACCCTTCCTGGTTGTTGCGTACTTTCCCCTACTGTTGGTCCGGGAGACCGGAGACTGTCACATGCTTTCCTCCGACGCATGTGCAGCCTGGGGCAGGCCAACCTGGCCGCGCAGGTTCTCACCGGGGAGAGTGTAGCGTGTGGGAGGCCACACTATCTCTCCTCAGATCCAACCCTCGCTGAGCAGGCGCCCCGACCGAACTGTGGGGGTCGCTGTCCACAACGCCCAGGACCCACCCTTCAGCTTCCCACCCCCTGATACAGCCAATTGTATCAGCGTGAGAGGACAGCCAAGCTGATAGCAACGCCGGGAGCTGGATTCGAACAGGCGAATCCTAGTGTCTCCCGGTGTTGGTGACGAACGTAATCTCCGTGCGCCACCTGCCCCCCCGAGAATAAATATGTTAAAAACAACAGCCCATTGTTTTATTCAATGTGTTTTTATAAACGATGATTTTACCAAACAATGATAAAAGTAACAGCCTTCAATGAATTAGCTGAAAGCATAAGGAACAGACACTTGTCTATTATCAATAGGCATATTTGTTGTACTGTTCTGGTGTAATGAAAGCGTTGTGGAAAGAGCTGCATATAGTTTGCTATAAATAACAACATTAAAGTGGAAATGAAGCAGTGAACAATGTGATCCTAGTTTGTTTGTTGTGTACCTTGTGTAAGACAGGGTTCTATAATCAAATGTGAAATCTATCTTATTTGTCTGAAAAATCAAATATAATATCCCTGTTTTCAACATGGGCGCCGCCATTTTGTTGCTGACGTCATGGGGTTTGTTTGGTGTATACACTGCTGGTTAGCTGCCTATAGTGAATGGGTCAGTCGGTAAATAAAATGTTGCCTACAAAACAACGGGACCGCGGTGGTTCTGTTTGTATTGCTCCTGGCTGTTCAAACTCATTTTACCATGTGAGAGAGAGGAAAGTTGGTTAATTTCCACAAACTACCAGTGAAAAAAACAGTGTTGTTGGCATGTTGGCTCAGGCTGGCTGCACTCAGGCGGCGTGATCAGCCTGTTGGACAGGGAATGAAGATCCCCAGAGAACACTTCATTGCCTCGGATTATGTTGTTGGGGGTGGAAGGTTTGTCCAGAAGACCACTAATCAGCTGAAGCCTGATGCAGTTCCCTCGGTCTTCGACAGACAGACCGGCGTTAGCTCTCGGGAGCGATGGCTAGCTAGTTAGCACCAGCCGGGGACCGGCGTTAGCAACCGGGAGCGTCGCGGAGCATTCAGCCTGCTGGCTACCTAGATCCACTTCAACCAGCCGAGCGTCGGGAGCTCCAGCAGCTTGTCGATGTGCTAATAGCCTGGAGCCAGCTACCGTTAGCTTGCCGAGGCTATTAGCACACAGACAAGCTGTGTAGCCAGCTACCGTTAGCTTGCCGAGGTTCCAGCACACCGACAAGCTGTGTAGCCAGCTACCGTTAGCTTGCCGAGGTTCCAGCACACCGACAAGCTGTGTAGCCAGCTACCGTTAGCTTGCCGAGGTTCCAGCACACCGACAAGCTGTGTAGCCAGCTACCGTTAGCTTGCCGAGGTTCCAGCACACCGACAAGCTATGTAGCCAGCTACCGTTAGCTTGCCGAGGCTCCAGCACACCGACAAGCTGTGTAGCCAGCAGGCTGAATGCTCCGCGACGCTGGTTGAAGTGGATCTAGGTAGCCAGCAGGCTGAATGCTCCGCGACGCTCCCGGTTGCTAACGCCGGTCCCCGGCTGGTGCTAACTAGCTAGCCATCGCTCCCGAGAGCTAACGCCGGTCCCCGGCTGTTGCTAACTAGCTAGCCATCGCTCCCGAGAGCTAACGCCGGTCTGTCTGTCGAAGACAGAGGGAACCGCATCAGGCTTCAGCTGATTAGTGGTCTTCTGGACAAACCTTCCACCCCCAACAACATAATCCGAGGCAATGAAGTGTTCTCTGGGGATCTTCATTCCCTGTCCAACAGGCTGATCACGCCGCCTGAGTGCAGCCAGCCTGAGCCAACATGCCAACAACACTGTTTTTTTCACTGGTAGTTTGTGGAAATTAACCAACTTTCCTCTCTCTCACATGGTAAAATTAGTTTGAACAGCCAGGAGCAATACAAACAGAACCACCGCGGTCCCGTTGTTTTGTAGGCAACATTTTATTTACCGACTGACCCATTCACTATAGGCAGCTAACCAGCAGTGTATACACCAAACAAGCCCCATGACGTCAGCAACAAAATGGCCGCGCCCATAATGATAAATGCTTCAAAAATGCACATAACAAATCGTTTTTTCTTAGAAACTGCTTATTTTTATAACGTGATTTTTTCTGTGGCTTATCTAAATACTAATGTGATGATGATATGAATATGTATTTATCGCACTGCTTCATTTCCACTTTAAGGTTTTGATAATGATTTAGCCCCGTCAGTATCAGAGGTTGCTTTGTGTAAATACTTTGGGGTAACAGGCCGTTATCCAGACATAACGTAACATGTATTGACACTCGCATATGCAAGTAAATAAGTAGTGGTTAACACTGTCGCCTCACAGCAAGAAGGTCTAGGGTTCGATTCCCGCTTGGGGACCAGGTTTCCATGATGCCAGTTACCAGTGAGGTGGGGTATTTCCCAGGCCTTTCTGTGTGGAGTTTGCATGTTCTCCCCGTGCTCGCAAGGGTTTCCCCCCCGATAAGATAAACCCAATGGAAAAACATGCACAACAGATCCTAACGCTGTGGAGTCCTTGACGAAGACGGACAGGAGCACTTGGATTGGTCCCCGGGGCGCGGCTCACGTCGGCGCCCTATCTGCTCCCGGCTGCCCATGGGGGGAAGGACAACGGGATGGGAAAAGTGCAGAGAGACATTTCATCGGTGCATGTGTGTGTGTGTTCCTGTGGGTCGCCCATCTCGTGTGTGTGTGTTAAAACTGCATGACAAATAAAGACTTCTTCTTCTAGTCTAACAATTATTATTATTAATATTAAATAGGTGTGCAATTCTCGCACACAGTCGCCGTTTTATTTTTGATCCACTTTTTTCTCCAATTTTTCTGTATTTTCCTCCCATCCCAATTTGTTGTCGTTATGCCAATCCCCCCCCCCCAACCTGGTCGTTGCGTGCATGTGCCCCCCACTGGTCGGTCTAGGGAGCCCTGAAGTCTATCACATGCTTCCTCCGATACATAGGAGACAGCCAGCAGCCTCTTTTCACCTGGCAGCGAGGAGGACCCTCATTGGTGAAGTGTAACGTGTGGGAGGTCACACTACCTTCACCATTTCCCTCCATCGCTGTGCAGGCACCCTGCCCGACCTGTAGGAGTCGCTGTTTACAACGACCAGATTACCACCCACCGGCTTCCCTCCCGCTGACACTGCCAATTGTGCCAGTATGACGACCGGCCAAGCCGGAGGCACCGCTGACTAGGGATGGGTACCTTTCACATTTGAACCGATACCGGTACCTGTGAATCGATACTGGTACCCAACGGTACCTTTTTTCGGTACTTTAGTCTCAAGAAATTTAATTGACCTACCTCAGTCGTAAAAAAAAATCCAAACTTCAAATAACTACAATTTCGACAGTTTTCGGCTTGCCATTGCTCCGACTGCTTTGTTGTTGAATCAAGTCAAATCCTAGGTAAGCATATATTGTGCGTGTGAACGTTGACATGAACAAAAAAAAATTATATATATATATATATATATATATATATATATATATATATATATATATATATATTTTTTTTTCTCACTTGATTCGATACTCGGTAGTACCGACATGTTTCGGTTCGGTACCTCAAAAGTACCGAATTCGGTACCCATCCCTACCGCTGACAGCCGGATTCGATACCAGTGTCTCTGTGGTGGTAGACAGACGCTTAGTCCGCTGTGCTACCCGGCCGCCCACACAGTCGCTGTTTAATCCATCTCTATTATCAGGGTTCTTACACCTTTTCCAAAGCAAAATTCAAGCACTTTTCAAGCTTTTTCAAGGTGCCTTTTCAAGCTTTTCCAGCATCTTACACGGCTGTGGTAAATTAAATATTTACACAAATGATAATGTCACTTCTTCCATCAAATTAAATCAGATGTGATTGTGCTATAAACCAGGGGAGGAAATTAGGCCACTTTACTTGCGAGTATTTTTTACGTTTGGCGAGTAATTCATGAAGAGCACTCGCCAGTCTGGCGAGTACTAGTAATTACAAAAAAAATCATTCTGCAATCTGCTGATTCACTCACTGGCACAAACCGAACTCTGACTCCCCCCTTGATTCCTCCCATTTGCGCCACATAATAATCAGACCATAACCAATGAACATCATCGTTGTACAGATGCGCTCTAAGCTCCTCCAATGAACACTCATTTTCTAGAAGATGCCGCCCACCTAGGGGAAGTGGACAGACCACTGCGCGCAGACCTACAAACTCCTGCCAACGGCAGCCGGCTTGACAACGTAGACAAACTTACAAAAACACATCAGTGGATGAAAATAATTGCATGTAGAGTCGTCGCTTTCCGATATCAGTGCGGTCTGACATGGGGGCGAACAACAGCACGCGACGCGTCTCCTTCGAGTCGGATGAGAATGACAAGTCAACCAGCATTAGCCGGCTAGCTACCTAGCATGTAACAAGCTACCATAACGTGCATTCAACATAGTGGACGACTATACTGAGCGGCTTTGCTTAAATGCAGCCGTATTATTACCGGGTTTCCCCCATATCACCACTCGCCCATATGCCCTTCACAACGGTGATGTTGTCATACTTGGCATTCAGAATACACCTGCTGAACCCCTAGCGTTGTCGATTCGGTTCCAATGTATTGTCATCTTACAGCACAAGTACAACCAGAATACATTTGGCATACAACCAGAGTGCAAATGTAACAAGTCAAGTTCAAGTTGTTTTATTTAGCTATTACATTACAGTGAAATGCTTGGTTCTTTCACTGCCCAACTCAGTATTGATTGATTGATTGATTGAAAACTTTATTAACAGATTGCAGAATGGGTACAATACAGTACAGCTCAATACACACAATTGTTAAGGGGATGCAGACCAGAGAAGGACTTTCGTCTTGTTTACATCAGGGTCCCCCATTTCAGTCCTGTTTGCTTAATGCCTTGTCCACTTCCTCCACACTCCAATATGCCCTTCAACCCTGCTCCTGTCAAACCTGCTCTTTCCATTCCCTCCATCATGTCCCCCCTTTCTGATGAATATTTCCTGCACTTAAGAGTCAGACACACATTCCTAGTAGTTGAGCTGTGATGAATGAATGAATGAAAACTTTATTTAACAGATTGCAGAATGGGTACAGTACAGTACGGCTCAATACATGCAATTGTTAAGGGGATGCAGACCTGAGAAAGACTTTAGTCTTGTTTACATCAGGGTCCCCCATTTTCAATTCATTTTCAATTCATCATTCAGTATAACCTAGACCAGCCCAACATCTTTCACTGCCCAGTTCAGCCCAACCCAGTCCAGAATAGTTCCCTCTTTCATGTTAATATGTGATTTAATGATGTAATATTTTGAAGAGTAGAGACAGTGTGATTAATTTACTATGATTGAAAATCAATTTAGACGAAGACGTACAAAGAAGTAATTATCACAATTAGCGATTTTTTTTGTCTGGTAAAAAATCTGTTTGGCTGGTAAAAAAAATCAGATACTCGCCAGTTGGCTGGTAAGCCAAAAAGTTAGTTTCCTCCCCTGTATAAACAACCAAAATGATGTAGACATGACATCCTATATAACCTGGCTGAGCCAATATGAAACAATCACTCAAATAATCACCAGATAAAACTTACATTTCAATAAAATATTTACTGAAAATTTGCAAAATAAGTGAACAGTCTTTGAGGTAGGCAGTCAATCAGCTCCTTGAGCCTTAAAATGTATACAAAATCAAATCAACCTAGAATTTTTATATACCCCCCCCCCCCCCCCTAGTATATATACCCCTAGTAGCTGGCTTCTTATGTTGCCGACATATCCTACAGAACATTCCTTAAAATAGAAAGAATTGATTTGCTTGTTAGTCATGTTGATCACAACATCTGTGGCAATGCTAGCTCACTAGCTTGTTAACGTTAAAAAAAAAAAAAAAAAAAAAAAGCTCACTAACGTTACTGGGATTAAAGCAAGCTTTCAGGAGGGGCGGGGGGTGCCGGGGTGGGCACGCGAGTGGCTCGAGAGAGGACTCCTCTTCATTTTGCGTGAAAGGCGAAAGCAATTATAACTAATAACTTTCCAGCACTTTATACACAATTCAAGCACATTTCAAACCTTGAAAACACCACATTTAAATACAAGCATTTTCAAGGATTTCCAGCACCCGTACGAACCCTGTATTATAGACCCAACTAAATCTGTAATGCACCCAAACAGCACACTCAAACAATGCAGAGAATATCATGTGATATAGCTCACTATGATGTTACATTATAAAATGTATCCGTGGTTGAAAATGTGTTCCAAACCATGGGGAGCGCCCAGTACGAATCACAGATCAACAAACCATGGGGAGCGCCCAGTACGAATCACAGATCAACAAACCATGGGGAGCGCCCAGTAGGGTGGACGGTATGGTCTAAAATGTATATCACGGTATAATTTGAAGCATAGACGGTAACGGTATATATCACGGTATCAGTGTTTCCGTTAGACTTTTTTTTTTTGCCTGATAGGCAGGCTATATAAAGAATGACATCCTCAAGGCATGTAGATTTATAATATTTTAACTTAAAACTAGGCTACTTTTGCGTATAAAGTCATTATATTCCAAATAAAATAAGTCCCGAGTCGAGACTCCGTGCTGCTCCCATTGCAAACAGCAGGGCTGGATGCTGGATTTTGCTAGAAGCATATGTAGCTGCAGAGCCGCAGAGCCAGGGGCTCTTTCAGGTAAATTCAGGGCAATTCAGCCGTTGGGTGGGGGGGCGCTGTTGAGCGGCCTGTGACCAGACCTGAAAGAGCCCCTGGCTCTGCGGCTCTGCAGCTGCATGCTATTTCGCAAATCCACTGCTGCAGCCTTCCTCCCGCTGCAGCCGTCGTTATCATAACACTACACACATATCATAATGTTTACAGCAAACTGTAGTTGATCACCAGGTACGTTTTATTAACATAGAATAATTCATATAAGAAAAACGATAGGTAAGATCTCTTACCTTGCTCCACTGGTTAAAAATGCCAGGAACTGAAATTTAAACTTGCTGTGCGCCGCGGTGATATGTGTTTATTATGAAATGACAATTGCGTGTTGACACGCCCACTGCGCGAAGCCTCCTAAATAACTTTTTCCAGTTTGCACATATCTATTATCTATGACTAATTCTATCTATTTTTAGGGGCAAATGCGATTGAAATAGTCACGCTGTGGTTACATGACGACGACGTCATTGCTATTTTAGAGCTGCTCTACCGGTTACACGGTATAGTCAAAATCCATACCGTAGAGCAAATTCATACCGTTTATACCGTCCACCCCTAGCGCCCAGTACGAATCACAGATCAACAAACCATGGGGAGCGCCCAGTACGAATCACAGATCAACAAACCATGGGGAGCGCCCAGTACGAATCACAGATCAACAAACCATGGGGAGCGCCCAGTACGAATCACAGATCAACAAACCATGGGGAGCGCCGAGTACGAATCACAGATCAACAAACCATGGGGAGCGCCCAGTACGAATCACAGATCAACAAACCATGGGGAGCGCCCAGTACGAATCACAGATCAACAAACCATGGGGAGCGCCCAGTACGAATCACAGATCAACAAACCATGGGGAGCGCCCAGTACGAATCACAGATCAACAAACCATGGGGAGCGCCCAGTACGAATCACAGATCAACAAACCATGGGGAGCGCCCAGTACGAATCACAGATCAACAAACCATGGGGAGCGCCCAGTACGAATCACAGATCAACACTCCGTTACCCCCCTACAATCAGCCCTTACTATATCCAAGCTTGTAAATATTTAAATACACAACTATCCGTAGTCAACAGTAACACTAGGCTTGCCGCGGTAGTCGGTGATACAAGTAGGATTTGAATGCGTCAGAGATTCAGGATGCGTACCTATTCTCATCACTATACTACTTCTGAATCTGCACGTCAACAAAAGGCCTGCAGCTACAATCTTTCCAGCATCAGTCAATTCAGCCACCGTTGATTGCAGGCTGACGGTGAAGCTACATGAATGAAGAGACCCCAGTGTGGTTGTTACCAAACCCTCCTGAGAGTCCTGACAAAATGACCAATAATGAGCTGCTGGGAACAAATACCGCTTGGTTGCTCAACAATAAATTAAGGAAAATGGTTTAAAATACTTAGACCCAAAGATGGAGCTTTGTTGTGTCCCTATTCCCTAATAAAGAGGCCTGGTTTAAAAAAGGCACAGCCTTCATTACATAACAACCAGATAAAATGCCACTAAACCAAGGTCTGAATAAATAGCAAGGCAAGGTTATCAAAGTGGAATCAAGCCTTTACAAAGTTAATAAGCTTCCCCTTGAAAGAAACATGACTAAGCACCAGCGAGGAACACTTTTTTAAATACTCCCTTTTAACAATTTAATTGCAAGTAGCTTAAAACATTCAGTAAATTACCCAAATTACAGATGGAAATTGAACCGGCCCCCTTCATGTCCCGGCCAGAGGCTCTCCAAGCAGATGTGTAAGGCATCCATACTGCCAGAAACACACTAAAGATCTCTCTCGCTCACTTTCTCTCTCTCTCTCCACTAAAGATCTCTCTCTCTCTCTCACACACAGACGCCTGATCTCCACAGGCGGCGCCGAGGGGGGAATCGACCTAAGCGCTCCGACATGCATTTTGCCATGTATGATATGTCATCTATATATCCGAGATGGGAATACGCTGTTAAAACATTGATAAGTGCCGGAAATAAATCCATAAAGCGCGTGGGGGTCGGGCTGGGAATCACTTACATAGAGCGTAAACATGCGTCGGAGCATTAAATTGGGTTTAATGCTACGCTGCACACCAACGACACCAGAACTCCCAGAGCAATGTCTGTCAGTCTGGCCCCCAAACACTCCGCACCCCAACCCCCAACCACAAGTTTGCCTCATTCCTGGCCCACCCCACTACCCCCACCCCCCTCTCTCACCCCATGTTTCTCTCTTTTAATGTCATTCCCTCTCTCTCCATCATTCCACAAACCAGTAGATGTAGATTAGAAGAATGGCTCAAATGACTAGTCGTTTATAACGAATAACCGCTGAGCGATGATGTAACAGCGACTAGGGATGCACCGATCCGACTTTTTCAGTCCCGATACCGATACCTGGGTTTGGGTATCGGCCAATAACGATACCGATCCGATACCCATTGTCCAATTTTTTTTCCCAAAAAAGTTACAAAAAAATAATAATTTAATCCATGTTTTTAATTTTTTTATATTAAAATATATTTAGTTTTTAAGAATTGTAAAGGATCACAACTGTGTTTTTGATTTGTTGTAAACAAAGACAAAAAATAAACTTCATTCATTCAATTAATAAACTGTATGCCTCACTGTCACTGTGTGGAAGAGACTGGGATCATTCTTTGGCTAGACTTAAAAGTAAAACATTACTTTCCTAACTTAGTGAAACTAAATGTAACAAATTAACACAGATATAAATGTACTGAATGGTTATTTATTATTTTATTTATTATTAACCCATTCTCCGCCATTGACGGATTAAGACGTCATTCCTCGCCATGCTTAATCTGCCAATGACGGATTACGGCGTCATCGAGATCAATATTTCATCATGGTATTCACATTTCACCCACAGAGTCATGACTGGTGCTGTAGATCTCCACTCAACTCTCCAGCGCTTCAATACCACCACCTGGTGGCCAATCGGCGAGTTGCCAAACCGGAAGTGGGGCCGGACGTGCTTGGCGTCACCCCTATTCCGTCCGCCACTCGCTGTCGCTCGCGGGACTCCATCTGGACACACTGGATAATCGATCCGTTGCCATAACTCGATAAACAACATTATTTGGACGTATATATAGTATTATACAACCTGGAAATGGAGCGCATAGATCAACATCCCATAATAGCGATCTTTTTGCTCCAGTATCATCCCCCATCGCTACGAGGAAGCTGCGGTGAGTTTCAGCGTTTTTGATTATTATTATCCATACAAACTATATATCACCCATACGACATGAATCATTTAACGTCGGTCATTGCATTATAAACGACCCCCCCCCGCCCTCCGGTCACCAGCAGATGATGAGTGATGACGTTTAGGACCTTGTACAATTGAATTTTTTAATCTGACGTCAATCGCTATCAAACTGCATTTGATGATCTAATATATGCATAAATGGCTATAACGGACGTTGTGGACAGCGACCCTTACAGGTCGGTTGGTGCGCCTGTACAGCAGAATCAGGAAGAAGCGGGGGCAGCGTGAGCCTCCCACGTGTTACTCCTCGCCGCTGAGAGATCGCACTGTGCAGGTGAAAAGATGCGACAGGCTGCTTCCTCGTGTACCGGAGGGGACGCGTGATGCAAGGCTTCGTCCACATTGCAGCCGACCAGTGGGAGGCATGGTCTAACAACGTTCGAGACAGGGGAGGGTAGAATTGGATAATACGAAATTGGGATGAGAGAAAACAAATTTAAATTGGGAGAAAAAAAGTAGATAAAAGAAAAGAGGGCAGGGAGGGACGGCCCCGGAAGAGAAGCCCTCAAGACCAACAATGTCTTCGACGTGCGGTGAGCAAGACAGGATGTTCCCAAAATATGAAGAGAGAGAGAGAAAGAGAGAGAGCGAGAGAGAGCTTAAGGAAGCGTAGAAGAAGAATGGAACCAGACAAACAATAGATAAAGGGGGGGGGGGGGGGGGGGGGGCTGTCACCAACTCAAGACGTATTACTTACTATATCTGTGAGTTTACACCAAGATATACCCCAACATATACCCCAACAACGTGAGAAACAGACTGGGGAGGAGTTAAAAGGCAGAATCAGGGATCCAAATATAGACTAAATGGGTTAGCCCCACCACCAAAATGAAAAGGTCGGAATGAAAAAGTGTTTTTATCGTCATGTCGGCTGACGGAGCTTCTCCATATGAGGACTAACACTCGACAAGAATCTCACAATTTGATTTTACCTCGATTCTTGAGGTCACACTTCGATTTGGAATTAATTCTTGATTCATCACAACTACTTAGACAATTCTATAGATTTGATTCTAGACTGCTAATAACCAAAGCAGTATATTGTGCAAGTCTTTCTGCTTGGCTAATCTTGGCCTCAGTTTCTGTCTTTCTGTGCTGGAAGCTGGCCTTCTTCAGATCAACCCACACGGCAAACAGTTGATGTACACACAATTCTTCAATTCAATGTCATGTCATTCTTGTCATGTGTCTGTGTTGGTGTTGTCGTTTACTGTGAAAAAAGAAAAGAAAATGCATACACTGTATTGCTGCAACAATTACCAATGTGTTTTTACACAAATGGCTCAATAAAGGAATCTGAATCTGAACACAACCTTTGGTTATCAAGTGTAGTAGATATTTACCTATCTTAAACCCCACCCTCTTTTCTTGATCCTCCAATCACAACCATTGCTTAGGAAAATACGGCAGGGTTTGAGATAGGTCAATTGACGAGATGAAAGATACCTGGCAAGGCATTATGGGAAATGACGCCGACAAGAAGGGCCAAGTGTTGATCAATTTGATCTGATTGACATTTTATTATTATTTTTGCGTACAGATCAAATTGGGAAATGTCAATAAAAGTGCTGGCATTGGTACTGACTGGGTATAATTAAAATCCATCCTATTCATATTGGTCCAAGTCTGATGCAATGAGGGGTACGGGTTGCGTAAAGAGCCTGTTCACTTCAATATCAAAACATCGCTATAAAAATTCCCCTTCAGGTGGCCTGTTGTGAAAAACTGTGATTTTATATGTCTGCACTTTATGTGCTCGTTTTATGGCTGTCTTTTTTTCTGTTGTGAAGCACTTTGAGCTGCAGTCTCTGTATGAAAGGTGCTATACAAATAAAGTTTTATTATTATTCAGAGAACTGAAAAGGTCAAAGGTGGAATCAGAAGCTCTTGACCAACTGACTGTTCTTCACCGTTGTCATGTTCATGTTTTGAAATAGCAGAGAGAGAGAGAGAGAGAGAGAGAGAGCGAGAGAGAGAGAGAGAGAAAACGGGTCATTGGCTCATTGAAATGTGTTCATAGCAATCTTAGAGCGGATCTTTCTGACACTTCAGTCAGTATCGATGTAGTGAGCACTGAGCACAGTGATGGCATTTGGAAGAAACGCAGACGAGAAAGTGTTTGGGATGTTTGTCACAGCGGCGGCAGCGGTGATGAAAGCAGAGTGATGGAATGCGCCTCAGCTGGTGGCAGAAGTGGTGAGATACCGATCATACCACCAAGATGACCGTCTATCACAACACACCGGGGATGACAGCAGGCTGCCTTTACGCAGAGCATGGATACGAGTGTTTCATGGGGGATTTCGACCGGTTAAAAGGAACACGCCAAACTCCCAACAGTCACTAAATACACTCCAAAACGTTCCTGTAAACCAACCAACTCCACGTGGTACATACACAGGTCACAACATGTTTACAGGAACGTTTTGGAGTTGTATTTGGAGTGTATTTAGTGACTGTTGGGAACTAGGCTACACTGGCACACCTACTTCCAGTGAATGACGCTAAGCTAGGCTAACGGTGCGGCTGTTCCCTAAGCCTAATGCATGCACAGAGAATAAAAAGGGTATGTATCTGCTTGGCTAACTCCAGGGTAGATGGCAAATAAGCTAATTTCCCAAAAAGTTGGCGTGTTCCTTTAAGCTCTGAAAAGATGCTCATGGGAGAGGGCTGAGCGATGTGGTCAGCTGTCATGATGTTTTCCTTAGTTATTTTTAACAGCCTGGCAATGTTTGACCATATTCAAATTCAGGGGGGTTTCAGCACAAATTACGGTGTGATTTTACATCTTTTTTATGTATTTTCCTTGGTAATATAATATCGATGGTGCTTTTTCATTGAAAAGGTACAAATCACATTTTTTATTTTTATTTTTTTAACTTACATTTGTATTAACATTCACAGACACACAACACCCAGACAACACTTACAATGACATCAATAACACAACAATACACCAACATGGGCCCCTTGAATACGGTTAAATCACATTTTTATCACATTCTTCCCTTAAAAAAAATCATTGGCTATGGTACTAGTAAAAACCCATATCTTTGCATGGATCAATGATGGTATATAACCTTCATATTATCGGTATACCATCCGGCCCTAATATGGACCTGTGACGTTTTTTATGGGCTAACTAGATATGACATCAACTGAAGACTTTTGCCCATGGTAGAACTGTATTTATGATTTTGTATGAAAACTGTATGATTGTATTGCTTCCATGTGGCAAATAAAAACTCTGAATCTGAATCTTTGAGGAAGCTGGCTGGCCTGATACTATCACTGGTGACAGAACACCAAATTCAAAAGCAGTCCTGCTAGCCGTGCTGCTCCAAAATGGTAGCACACAGCCTAGGCTACAAAGCCTCCATGCCTCACCCTACTAGATCTTATGTTCTATATGGTGTGTTCTGTACAAAACCTGGTCTGAAGTTTATTTTTGCTGACAGTGGGGAATGCTGTGTGAATTATTGTTAACCACAGCTTCTATCTGCAGTCGTTTTGGCTGCAGCTATTTTGCCCCTCTCCGAGTAGGACAGTACTGAATATGAAGGGTTAGGTTCCTCCAGGTAGGGCAGTACTGAATATGAAGGGTTAGGGTTAGGCTCCTTCAGGTAGGACAGTACTGAATATGAAGGGTTAGGCTCCTTCAGATAGGACAGTACTGAATATGAATGGTTAGGCTCCTTCAGATAGGACAGTACTGAATATGAAGGGTTAGGTTCCTCCAGGTAGGGCAGTACTGAATATGAAGGGTTAGGCTCCTTCAGATAGGACCGTACTGAATATGAAGGGTTAGGCTCCTTCAGATAGGACAGTACTGAATATGAAGGGTTAGGCTCCTTCAGGTAGGACAGTACTGAATATGAAGGGTTAGGCTCCTTCAGATAGGACAGTACTGAATATGAAGGGTTAGGTTCCTCCAGGTAGGGCAGTACTGAATATGAAGGGTTAGGCTCCTTCAGATAGGACAGTACTGAATATGAAGGGTTAGGTTCCTTCAGGTAGGGCAGTACTGAATATGAAGGGTTAGGTTCCTCCAGGTAGGACAGTACTGAATATGAAGGGTTAGGTTCCTCCAGGTAGGACAGTACTGAATATGAAGGGTTAGGTTCCTCCAGGTAGGACAGTACTGAATATGAAGGGTTAGGCTCCTTCAGATAGGACAGTACTGAATATGAAGGGTTAGGTTCCTTCAGGTAGGGCAGTACTGAATATGAAGGGTTAGGTTCCTCCAGGTAGGGCAGTACTGAATATGAAGGGTTAGGTTCCTCCAGGTAGGACAGTACTGAATATGAAGGGTTAGGTTCCTCCAGGTAGGGCAGTACTGAATATGAAGGGTTAGGTTCCTCCAGGTAGGACAGTACTGAATATGAAGGGTTAGGTTCCTTCAGGTAGGGCAGTACTGAATATGAAGGGTTAGGTTCCTTCAGGTAGGGCAGTACTGAATATGAAGGGTTAGGTTCCTCCAGGTAGGACAGTACTGAATATGAAGGGTTAGGTTCCTTCAGATAGGACAGTACTGAATATGAAGGGTTAGGTTCCTCCAGGTAGGACAGTACTGAATATGAAGGGTTAGGTTCCTTCAGATAGGACAGTACTGAATATGAAGGGTTAGGTTCCTCCAGGTAGGACAGTACTGAATATGAAGGGTTAGGCTCCTTCAGGTAGGACAGTACTGAATATGAAGGGTTAGGTTCCTTCAGATAGGACAGTACTGAATATGAAGGGTTAGGTTCCTCCAGGTAGGACAGTACTGAATATGAAGGGTTAGGTTCCTCCAGGTAGGACAGTACTGAATATGAAGGGTTAGGTTCCTCCAGGTAGGACAGTACTGAATATGAAGGGTTAGGTTCCTCCAGGTAGGACAGTACTGAATATGAAGGGTTAGGCTCCTTCAGATAGGACAGTACTGAATATGAAGGGTTAGGTTCCTCCAGGTAGGACAGTACTGAATATGAAGGGTTAGGTTCCTCCAGGTAGGACAGTACTGAATATGAAGGGTTAGGTTCCTCCAGGTAGGACAGTACTGAATATGAAGGGTTAGGCTCCTTCAGGTAGGAGTCGGGACAAGGAGGTTTACTAAATATGAAGGCATACCGTCATGGATCCATGCAAAGGTATGGATTTTTACTATATCGTCGTCCACAATATATCCCAAAATGTATACTTTATGTTTATAAGTCCCTTTTGTTCTTTTCTTTGCAGAAGCAGTATTAAAAAAAGGTTTAAGAAAATAGACAATTTTGAATGGAATAGCACAATGACAACTGTATTACAAGATAATTACATAAAACATAATATCACATTGTAATTTGTGCTGGAAAACTATGGTGATGTGATATTTTGGCACTACCTCCTACCATTCAGCTTAGTTAATCAGGGTGAAAGCAACCCATTGTGAGATCAGCTTGTTAGCTAAAGCACATACAGTAGAATTAGGCTAATTGTAGTATAGCCAGGCTAGCAGTGACTCCTTGGGGACACATAAAGACCAGGAGGGGACCACCAGTGAGACTGACAGACAGCTGTGTCAACCTGCTGCGTACCACCCACATAAACTCAGATCAAACTAGGAGAGGACAATGTCATCATAAGAGATATAACTAGATGCATAACACATGTTTAATGTGAAATGTCAATGACCGGGACACCATTCTTTGATCCGATGCCAAAATGACTATTGAATGCTTTGTTTTCGTTTAAATTTTTTTTTACCACTACAGAAATGTGCCTACGTCAGCATAAGAAACAGTTTATAGAAATAATAATCCCACATTTCATTTAGAATATCGGTTCTTCTCAGACAAGAACATTTAGTGATGGGAACTCTCAGGAAACATATCTCCCACATAGCTCTCCTTCACACACACCACTGAATTGAAAGCTTTGCACGCAGGAAGAATGTAGCTTCAATTATTAGTTACTAGGCCTACTTAATATGAGCCATCCTGCTTGTTCCTTGTGTTCACAAATGCCTCAGCAACAAACACACTGGAAGAGCCCTTATCAGCACCGACACAGCCAGCGGTTGGGGGTTCCATTCCCAGTAAAGGCCACCCATACTAGAGTGCACTTACGCCACACTATAAAGCCCTTTGGGATATGACCGTCCGCCAAATGGCCCTTATTAATGAGGCCCCTGACGCTGAAGTGAATTGGATAGTGACTAGTAGTGAGACTGTGAATGGGAAAAGGGCAACGCTGCAACCTGACGTGAAGAGAAGAGGCCAATTCAAACAATCTGCGGGGGGGGGGGGTAGTGGAAGGGGGAGGGAGGGAGGGCCACTTCAGATGATTGGGAAACACTCCGTGAAATGACTGTGAACCTGCACTGACTCGAACACACACACACACACACACACACACACTGTATGCAATGCAACTAACAGATGTGTCTTTCCAGATGATCTAATGTTCATCTTTATTTTTTTTATTCAAAGTTAAGGTGACCGGCTGCAGGCTCCCCATGGCGGTATGCGTCATGGTGGTGAAGGTAACCCTAGTAGACACCTTTCATTCTCTGGGAAAAACACACAAAAAAACTGCCTAGCGAGAGGCGTGTGTGTGTGTGTGTGTGTGTGTGTGGGGACAGGAAGGCCCTCAAGCTGCAAGGGAGACAGGGGGGGGGGGGGGGGGGCAGGGGGGGCACCACAGTAGGGGACAAAAGACACCGACACCATCTTGATTATTGCCCAATCTCTCTGAGATTTAAGACAACCTGCTACTGTGTCAGTGCTTTATTTAGAGTCAGTCTGAACATTGACGAGTATATATTCAGAAGGACTTTTTAAGATATTGACAATGACATATCACAAAAACTACATGTTAGATAATCATATCCAATCATATTGGAAGTGATTGATTAATTAAATCGACGAGTAAATCAAGTCAATTAGTTGAGGTGCTTAAACCATTTTCTGCACTTAACCCAGCAATACACTGTCCATGTGTGTATAGCTCATCATAACCCTGCATCTACTGTTCATGTGACAATTAACCCATAATAAACCAACCAAAAAACAAGGTATTGGTCAATTAAGACCAAACTGGGTCATTAGGCCTAATCAATTAAATGGCCTTGACGGTGCAGAGAGGGGGGTGAGAAGGAAGCTGGCTGCTATCCTGGAGAATCCCTCCCACCCCTTCTACGATGAGCTAGTAAAGATGAGAAGCACGTTCAGTCACAGACTCATACCCCCCGACACTCGACTAACCGCCTCGGCCATCAGGCTCCACAACAGTGGGCAGGGACCGCTGCCAGACATTCAACTACTAGGAATGTCTGATCACTGAGTGTGTCAGCTGAGCTCCCACCTAAACGGACAACGTATAACGTATTAAGTATATCACGCCATACATACATTATGCTGCATACTGCACCTGTGTATACTGTATACTTAGTTACTCATAGTATTTACATTATAGTGTCTATTGTAACTTGTTTTGCGCACATCCTTGCATATAATTGGGTACATCATATCATCACTCTGGGAATACATATATATTTCTGCACAAATATCTAATTTTGTGCTTTTGTATTTGTGTGTGTTATTCTCCTTTTTCTACATTTTGATGGTATTAATCGGTGGACATAAAGATGTCATCTAAAACTACAGCCCTGCTGACAAATCAGGTGCAAAGACAATTGTAACTTTAGTTCTGATGACCTATGAACTCTTTCTACTGGGTGACAACAATAACTTGGCCTAAACCCATCCCTTCCTCCTCTAGTGAAACCTATTTAGAATAATTAGATACCGGCGAGCAACCCTATCATTCTAGAACTGGACATGCTGGTTTGTGTCCATGGAAGTGTAAGAATGTGTGTGTGTGTGTGTGTGTGTGTGTGTGTGTGTGTGTGTGTGTGTGTGTGTGTGTGTGTGTGTGTGTGTGTGTGTGTGTGTGTGTGTGTGTGTGTGTGTGTGTGTGTGTGTGTGTGTGTGTGTGTGTGTGTGTGTGTGTGTGTGTGTGTGTGTGTGTGTGTGTGTGTGTGTGTGTGTGTGTGTGTGTGTGTGTGTGTGTGTGTGTGTGTGTGTGTGTGTGTGTGTGTGTGTGTGTGTGTGTGTGTGTGTGATGACATAATGCCCTGGTAACACTGAAGGAGGAGATAGCAGGCACACAGACATCGAACCCTCGAGCTATTAGCTCATTCACTGATAGGATGCCTGTGTGTGTGTGTGTGTGTGTGTGTGTGTGTGTGTGTGTGTGTGTGTGTGTGTGTGTGCGTGTGTGTGTGTGTGTATACACGATTGCGCACAAAAAAAAGGAATGTGATCGGGGCAACACAAAAAGCAGGAAATGATGGTTTAAAAAAAAAACATGACAACAAAGAAAGAAAGAAAGAAAGAAATGAAAAAAAAGTATTCCTCAGTAATACAACTACCCCCACTCTTGCCTCCAGTTTTCCATTCAGTGTTCTTAATATAAAAAAGAAAAAGCCACAATAATGTGCATAGTTACAGCTATACATGCTCTCAACACACTTGACACTGGAAGCTGGAAAAAACCACTAAATTACCACTGTGTGCTCCCAGAATAAAATGGCGCTGGGGAGGCTATATATATACTCCCCTCCCAGCCTGCGACAGGGCCCTGAACAACAGCCTGCGACAGGGCCCTGAACAACAGACACTCTCTGGGCTATATATACTCCCCTCGCAGCCTGCGACAGGGCCCTGAACAACAGACACTCTCTGGGCTATATATACTCCCCTCCCAGCCTGCGACAGGGCCCTGAACAACAGACACTCTCTGGGCTATATATACTCCCCTCCCAGCCTGCGACAGGGCCCTGAACAACAGACACTCTCTGGGCTATATATACTCCCCTCCCAGCCTGCGACAGGGCCCTGAACAACAGACACTCTCTGGGCTATATATACTCCCCTCCCAGCCTGCGACAGGGCCCTGAACAACAGACACTCTCTGGGCTATATATACTCCCCTCCCAGCCTGCGACAGGGCCCTGAACAACAGACACTCTCTGGGCTATATAAACTCCCCTCCCAGCCTGCGACAGGGCCCTGAACAACAGCCTGCGACAGGGCCCTGAACAACAGACACTCTCTGGGCTATATATACTCCCCTCGCAGCCTGCGACAGGGCCCTGAACAACAGCCTGCGACAGGGCCCTGAACAACAGACACTCTCTGGGCTATATTTATTTATACAACGGCATGCAAATTTCTCGATTCTGATTGGCTGAAACAGTCATTTTACACGTCTTTATTGGCAACAATCCACGCTGCTGGCCCAGGACCCGCCCACAACCGACCCACATCACATCACTCCGCCGGATCACAAGAAGGTGGCCAATAATATTTACAAATGGATATGTTAATGGCGACTAAACGACTAAATATGAAGCGATTCTGTCAAGGGGAATGTGTTAGCCCTTTAAACAATGTTGGATGATGTAATTGATGGGTCTTGAGGCAATCTAGAACAAAAGAAAAATCGCGGTTTGATTGATAGATTAATTGATTGATTTAAATTTCTACTTCCTTCTTGCTACTGACTGCAGCGTTCTCTCTCACTGTCCGACGCTGGCGTACCCACAAACACACACACACACATACATACACACACACACACACACACACACACACACATACACACACACACGCACACACACACTGTGACACACACACACACACACACACACACACGCACACACACACACACACACTCCTGTCTGCAACAGCGGGGGAGTCAGACTGAGAGAGAAGCAGCGCTGTTTTAAGTGAGCATGGTCTATTGAATTGATTGATTGGTTGATTGCTAATTTTATTACTGTACCCCTGGTTTCCAACTGGTTAAGTTTAGGCTAAAAGAAATAAATAAAAAAATAGGGCGAAGAAAACGTTTTTTTTCCTATGCATTCCCTTAACAATTGTGTGTATTGAGCCGTACTGTATTGTACCCATTCTGCATCTGGTAATAAAATTTTCAATCAATCATTCCAATAATACACAGTTGGATGCGTTAGTTGGTTGGATGCACTTCAAGCTGCTTCCACATGAGGCAACTTCTCTCAATCATTCCAATAATACACAGTTGGATGTGTTAGTTTGGTTGGATGCACTTCAAGCTGCTTCCACATGGAGTTGTGGGAACTACTTTTTCTGGCGGATGGTTTTTTCAATAAATCTTCGATTAATGTGTGTTTATTGTATAGAAATAAGGTTGGATGAATCTGGCAGTTGTATAAAAGCTTTACACCACGTGCAGTCGTGATTTGTGACCAATAAACCATGCCTAGGGGGGTCTAACGACCCTCGGCTGCGCCTCGGGCCTAACAACCACCCCTAGGCATGGTTTATTGGTCACAAACCACTCCTGCGTGTGATGTAATGCTTAAATACTCCCCTCCCAGCCTGCGACAGGGCCCTGAACAACAGACACTCTCTGGGCTATATATACTCCCCTCCCAGCCTGCGACAGGGCCCTGAACAACAGACACTCTCTGGGCTATATATACTCCCCTCCCAGCCTGCGACAGGGCCCTGAACAACAGACACCATGGCCACAACCAGTCGGCCGCAGCTGGAGAAACACTGGAGCCTGGCTACTAATTACAACCTGAACAAAAGGTGTCAGTGCTGGGACTTGTAACCAAATGAACCCCCACTCCCACCCCGAAAATATGCATCTGGCTACAGCCAGGGCGTGTTGGAGCGCGCCTCCTCCTCTGAGGGAGAGAGGGAGAGGGGGAGGGGGGAGGGGGGCGTAGGCGGAAGAGGGAAGAGACAGCAAACACACACACACACACACATGGGAATGCAAAAAAAAGTACTTGTATTTCAAAGGGGGAGGGAGATATTGCAAAATTGCTTGGGCTGACAGGGAGAGAGAGTGGGAGAGAGAAATAGAGAGCGAGAGAGACAAGAGGCGAGACCTCAGCTTCCCTCTGTAGTGGCAACAGCAGGGCTTTAGGTTATAGCTTTGTTTAACAGCTTGGGATGTAAGAATATCCTTATTAAGAAGAAGGGAATGACAAACCAAGGCCAGATGCGGGGTGTTTTTAAATGTATACTTTAAACGCCAGCGTGAGTTTAAAAGGGAATATATGTGTCCCATTTGAAAGAAGTCACATTAAGTTCGTCCTGGACAGTTCAGCAGTCGGCGTTTGTGAAGCTGGAAATCACAGAGAACCCTCCAATCGGTGACATCACTGGGATGTGAAAATCTGGGGCTGCTCAGGCGGCTGGGTGGCGTAGCGGAGATTGTGCCCGTCACCAATGCAAGAGACTCCGGTATCGAATCACAGTCTCAGCAAAGTCAGCATTGCCTCCGGCTTGGGCCGGCCGTCGTACTGGCTCATTTGGCAGAGTCAGTGGGTGGAAGTCGATGGGTGGGGATTGGACGTTGTGGACAGCGACGCCTACAGGTCGGTCGGGAGACGCCTGCACAGCAGAGACAGGAAGTGGCGGGGGTAGTGTGAGCCTCCCATGCGTTACACCTCACCACTGAGAGTCGGCGCTGGCAGGCGAAAAGATGCGACAGGCTGCCTCCTCGTGTGCCGGAGGGAACACGTGATGCAAAGGCTTCTATCCTCTCTACAATCGACCAGTGGGGGGCATAGTCGAGCAACGTTCAAGACAGGGGAGAATTGGATACACGAAATTGGGATGGGCGAAAAATTGAAAATAAGGAGAAAAAGTGGATCAAAAAAAATCTGGGGCTGCTCCATAGACAATGCATAGAAGAAGGTCTGAACCAGAATTAATTTGGGTGTAAGAGCTCACACAAACATTTCATGGCTTCATACAGTCAGAGCCCCATTCAATGTCTATGGAGTAGTAGGGCGGGCCATACTTTTTTTTTTTTGGAAAATCAATCGAGTGGGGTGTCTAAAATACGTGTTTTTTTGTGGGGAATTCAAATATGGGATTATTTTTACAATTGGATAACTCCTACCTACATTGTTTTGGATTTCAAAATGGCCGATTTGACCATTTTTCACCCCTTGGCCATACATGGATGCCAACATGAATCTTAAGGAAATCCTAACATGCAAGGTGTCTAAATGATGTGTTTCTTAATGGGGAATTCAAATATGAGTTCATTTTTGGGATAGGATAACTCTAACCTACATCATTTTGGATTTCAAAATGGCCGATTTTACCATTTTTCACCCCTTGGCCATACATGGATGATAACATGAATCTGAAGGAATTCCTAACATGCAATATGTCTAAATGATGTGTTTCTTAATGGGGAATTCAAATATGAGGTCATTTTTGGGATAGGATAAATATAACCTGCATAATCTTGGATTTCAAAATGGCTGATTTTACCATTTGAACCCATTGGTATTGTATTACAAAATTGCAAAGATAAAAAATATATGGGAAATCATTTATAATGACAAAGCCATCAAATTTATTAACAAGTGAACTGTATATAACTGGATACAACTCCAAAGATCAATAATAATAATACTAACAATAATAAATTGTATTTGTAATGCACACAAACACCTAAGTGCTAAATCTCGATTTCCTGACTTCTTGAACTTTGCCAGGTTCCAATATCTTGATTGGACTCATTCTTGGATGGCAAGATCTCCTACTGTACTGCTTTAGCCACCAACCTACAAACACAAACTTAAAGTCAACGTCAGCCATAAATAGGTGAGCTCTTTCCAGAACTACTCAGCAGAAACCTCTGTAACCATTTTAACAAACGTCTCAATGTAGCCTATTGAGAAAATCCATGGGGCTCCATCAATCATCTATCTTCTTAAATTTGATCAGGTTGCACAAGTCCTGCTTGGATTCATTCTTGGACATCAGCCTCCTGCTGGTCTCCTGAGCCCTGATCCCTCCATCCCTTTTTTCTTATGAAAAGTACTTAGCAGAGGCCTCAGTCACCATTTTAACAACCCTCTCGATGCTTTGTGTGTGGCAAGGCCAGTCGAGAACCTCCATGGGGGTGTTGATGAAGTTCTTCACCTCGGAGGTGCTTAGGGAGCAGGTGAGAGGTGGCTCTGACACATCTTCTGACCAGCTGATTAAGCCACCAATGCTGGAAGCGTCACTATTGATGTGAGGTGTTCTTCTGATCCTGACACAGGAGTCTCCCAGCTGAGTGTCTGGATCCCCCTCTCCCCTGATGGCCAGGATTCTCTCCACCCCCTCAATTCTCTCTTTTTGATCCTCAGAGCACAGCAGTGTTTGGAGGATGGCTTCACTGTGGGCATACCAAGCAGATCTTCTCACAGTTGGCATCACAACATCCAGCACCTCCTTCCTCTGAGACTTGAGGCAGTCCAGCTGAAACAGGATGTGCCTAGGCCCTTCGATCCAGGAGTGCTTGACCTTCATGTTGAACCAACATGGATAATACACTCCAATGATGAATTCCACAATGCATTGTAGATTATTCAGGTTCTTTCTTTTAAGTTGATGCTTCGACACCCAGAGCCTGAGGAGTCTGTTTGCTGTGGTGAGCCAGCGGCTGTGGTTTACCGGTCCAATCTCCAGCAGAGCCAGCCTTGCAGAAAGCACTCCATCCCTGATTGCACAGACCAGCTTATAGCCATAGTGTTGATCAGTTGAGAGATCTTGAATGATCTTCTCAGGCAGCTTGATCAGCGGAGGGCCAAGAAAGATCCTGGTGAAGTTAGGATTGATCTCCAAGTCTGTAACAGAATCAAGGAGCTGTCCTATTGGCCCAGACAATTTGTTGTCTGACAGAGTAGCCCCATCAACTTCAACAATGAGACGGCGCAGTGGAAGTTCACCAGTGTGCAGGTTGCGCAACAACCAGACCAGCTTTCTCCCCAGGTGCAGCTCCAGCTTCCGCATTACACCTGCCTTCACTCCAGTGTTGACATTGGTCGAGTCTCCTCCAATGGCCCACAAGGTCTTATCAGAACCTCTCTCTTTCAGCCAGGCAAACAGGACCTTAGCAATCTTCTCTGCATGGGACTCCTCTTTAGTTGCTTTCTCTGGTGTAAAGTGGAACAGATAGTTGCTGCCAGGCTCACTAGCAACACTATAGTGTTCTTCCTTGATCTTTGCAGGAAAAGATTGGTCACTGCCCTCAGCTTCCAGCTTCCCCCCCTCCTCCCTGCACTTCTCCTCAAACTCTTCCCCCAGCTCTTGCATCAACTTTTCTTGTGCTCTCTTAACCTTGTTCTTATCAATCACTTTACTTGTGTCATCTTCTAAGATGAGTTCTGCATCAATCAGAGCTGCAGTTGCTATAGCTGCAGTTGGCCTTAGACCTATGCCATACCTTACACTAGCAAGGGCGATGTTTGGAATCTCATCATAATTTTTCCGTAGCTTTGCTGAAGCTGCAGGGTCAGTTTCAGGAATGAGCTCAACTTCAGGGACTGTAAGGAAGCTCTCAAAATCCTTCCTGGCAACCTTGTCTGCTGCTGCAAAGCTTTCTTCTTTGCCCCTTCTCCTTTTCTCTGCCTTCTTTTCCATCCCCTGCCTTTCCAATGTTTTCACCTGTCTCTTGTGCTCAGGCAGATCAGCTCCAGCCATTTGGTGTGGTCCTTTACTTCCAACCTTTTCCCTCTGTCCCTTGATGTAGGCAATATCTTTCACAGGAATCTTTTTGTCTTTGCTGCAGCAACAGTTAATGTTCAGATTCATGTTGGCATCCATGTATGGCCAAGGGGTGAAAAATGGTAAAATCGGCCATTTTGAAATAAAAAATTATGCAGGTTAGAGTTATCCTATCCCAAAAATGACCTCATATTTGAATTCCCCATTAAGAAACACATCATTTAGACACCTTGCATGTTAGGATTTCCTTCAGATTCATGTTGGCATCCATGTATGGCCAAGGGGTGAAAAATGGTAAAATCGGCCATTTTGAAATCCAAAATTATGTAGGTTAGAGTTATTCTATCCCAAAAATGAACTCATATTTGAATTCCCCATTAAGAAACACATCATTTAGACACCTTGCATGTTATGATTTCCTTCAAATTCATGTTGGCATCCATGTATGGCCAAGGGGTGAAAAATGGTCAAATCGGCCATTTTGAAATCCAAAACAATGTAGGTAGGAGTTATCCGATTAGAAAAATAATCCCATATTTGAATTCCCCACAAAAAAACACGTATTTTAGACACCCCACTCGATTGATTTTCCAAAAAAAAAAAAGTATGGCCCGCCCTAATGGAGTAGCCTCAGATTTTATATCCCAGTGAGTGACGTCACCGACCGGAGGAGGGTTCTCCGGCTTCAGGAGAGTGGGGCGTGTTCATTCACAAACACGGACAGAACCGTTCCATGGGACAGGAAGAACATAATGATCATTCTTAAAATGGGTGGCATTCCCCTTTAAGACAATGGCAATTAGACATTGCACGAAACAGCTGAAATAATAATCACATCTGAACACAGACTGTAGTGTGTGTGGTAGTGAAAGGGTTAAACCTTCTGTAGTGAAAGGGTCAAACCTTTGCCGTGTGTGGCAGTGAAAGGGTTAACCACTTCTGTATTTGTCGCCGTGAAAGGGTTAAGACAGAAAAAAACACCATCATGATTGTTGGAGATGGGGGGGGTGGGGGGATCTATTTTTTTTTTTTATTTTATTTTATCTTTTTCCCCCCTCCATTTTCCTCCGATTTTCTCCCATCCCAATGTTAGTCGTATGCCAATTCCCAGTCCCTTCCTGGTCGCTGCACACTTACCCCCCACAGTCGGTCTGGGAGAGTGGAGGCTACCACGTGCTTCCTCAGACACACGTCCAGCCAATCACCGCTTCTTTTCACCTGGCAGCGCGGATTCTCATCAAGAGGGCGTAGCGTGTGGGAGGATCACACTATCCCCCTCAAGTCCTATCCGCGCTTAGCAGGCGCCCCGACCGAACTGTAGGAGTCGCTGTTTACAACGACCCGGACCCACCCCGCCAGCTTCTCCCACCCTCTAATACAGCCAATTGTATTAGTGCAGACGGCCAGCCAAGCTGGTGACAACCCCGGAGCTGTGAGCTGGATTCGAACAGGCGAATCCAGCTCACAGCTCCGGGGTTGGTGACGAACGCAATCTCCGCTCGGCCACCTAACCGCCTGGGGGGATCTATTTCTGAACACTAAAGTGAGAACGCTGGTTACTGGCGTAAAAACCTGTCTCACCCAATGAGCTCAGGGAAACTCCAGGGAGACAGTAGCCAGGCAGAAGCAGCCAGGCAGACACCTCAGTAGATAAGAGTCAGTGAGATAGGTGACCTCACTGATAAACAGATTGAGAGGGAGGCCACTGAGGGACAAGCCCTTGTTTTGACCGCGCACACACACACACACACACACACACACACACACACACACACACACACACACACACACACACACACACACACACACACACACACACACACACACACACACACACACACACACACACACACACACACACACACACACACACACACACACACACACACACACACACACACACACACACACACACACACACACACACACACACACACACACACACACACACACACACACACACACACACACACACACACACACACACACACACACACACACACACACACACACACACACACACACACACACACACACACACACACACACACACACACACACACACACACACACACACACACACACACACACACACACACACACACACACACACACACACACACACGTCCGGTTACACCAGCAGCAGCAGCAGACTGCAGCTCTATTCATACTGGTGGTGATAGAAAAAATAATAGCTTTTCACATCTGCCTTCCAAACTACCTAAAGACAGATGTCTTTAGTTGTACAAATGGATAGAATAATCAACGTGTCTTCTTGAATCTCGGTCAGACTGGCCCACTACCACCGGTTGTTAGTTAAGACAAAAGCTTAAATTTGAAGCCAGATTCTCAGGCTAAAGAAGCTAGATTAAAAGTTATTGTCCGTTTACAAAAAATAAGTCGCTCTTCCACTAGAGGTCTCTCTTCAAAGCCAGGTGTGAAGAGACACGTTTTAGAGCTGAACCCTTTCACAACCACACTACAGAAGGTTTACCCTTTCACTACCACACTACAGACGGTTAGTGAAAGGGTTAACCTTCTGTATTGTCGCAGTGAAAGGGTTAACCATTTGGTAGTGTGGTAGTGAAAGGGTAACACGTAGCAGTGTTTCCCTGATGTGAACCATAACACTTTAAAGGAATGAGGAATATAAAGGTCACTTTAAGGAAAGAACAGATGTGGTTCTTGTATACGGTAGTATAGTTTAGATATAGTAAGTATAGCATAATGACGGAGTTAAAATTTTATATTGTATAGTAGTGTACATAGGACCCAGTGCCTTCTCAGGAATTTAGCATGTCTATTTTTATCATGCACATCTTATGTCTTCTTATTACCTGTTTTTGTTGCGGGCATGACCACCCGCATTTCACTGTATGCCCTGGTATCTATGTGACAAATCAACCTCTTGAATCTTGAATAACGCTGTTGTTGAACACGGCTTCTAAGCTAAGCTAACTTTCAGCAACGTCGCCATGTATCATTCGCCAAAGAAAAACAGTCCTGAGACTTCAAGTGAGTGTTGCACAGTAATGTACCAGCAACGTAATCATTTGATAGCAATATGCAAGAAAACACATATCTGTGAAATAAACAACATTTGGAAGATCTATCTTGATACGTTCCATTCGGTAAAAGTATTCCATGTGAACTAGTGGACCACCACAGTATCAAATTAGAGCCATATGAAATCCGCGTTCACGGAATCGCGGACGGAATCGCGGAATTAACCAATAAAAATGGAATCAACTGCAAAACGTGGAATATTGCAGAATTTGGCCTAATCTGGACTGAAATTTCGTTTTTGGGTGGAACGTTTGGTGCACACGCGACCGGGGAGGCGGGGACTCTACAGCGTGTTACACACAACACAGCCGCGGTGCTCAAGCGTCTGGCTGCTTCAGTGTTAACATCGTCAAGAAGCTAAACAATTCCACAATAAGCCCTCAATTCAGAGCAGAACAGTATCCTAATAACTTTTATGCCTCCAGTGATAAGGTGTTTTGCTAATTCTGTCAACGTTCCGTGGACTGGACCCGCAAAAACACTTGCGACACTATTTTTGTGATTAAATAGCTATAACGTTAGGACGTTTAGCTTCTAGCTAAATCTAGTGCACCCATCCATTTGTTTAATGCAAACGATTGTCATTATACACTGCCCTTTATAAACGAAATACACTTAAATAGCTATGTAACGTTATAGGACTATCTATGGAAATGATAGCTTCTAGAAGTTCTAGCAAAATCTGGTGCACCCATCCATTTGTTTAATGCAAACGATATACACTGCCCTTTATAATCTAAATAAACTTAAATAGCTATGAAACGTTACAGTACATAGGACTATAGATGGAAATGATAGCTTCTTGCTAAATCTAGTGCACCCATCCATTTGTTTAATGCAAACGATTGCCATTATACACTGTCCTTTATAAACGAAATAAACTAAACTAAAGGTGCGTAAATTATGCATTACTATATTTCATCACAATATAATAGATATAGCTAGGTTACTGACATTGTCATTGTGATAATGTCAGTAGTAGCTAGCTGTATCTATTGTTTACACTTGAAATATGTATTTTTATTTTGTCACAATATCAATTGAAAAATATTGTGTAAAATTGAACTGTATTTCTGAGTTGCAGCACTTAAAAACATTAAATGGACTGTTATATCTTATTCAATTGTGGACATTTATTCATTCCCACTTATTAGACACTATTTCTGATGGTAAAATGAGCATAAAAGGCAAAATACAGAATTCTGAAATATTAAAACGGAAAAAATTGAATTTGGGAAAAAATAAAATGGAATTTGGAAAATAATAAAACGGATTTCATATGGCTCTATATCAAATACATTTCCCCAAAAGACCATGCTAATGACTTTGTCTTGCATGTACACAGTCCTTTCTCCTAAGTAATAACCGATCCTGTGGGGGAAACACTGTAAATATATTATTCCATTCCATTATACTTTTCCTGATGTTTTAGGTTCTTGCCGTGGTAAATAATATCATTTCAGTATCAAGATATTTTAGGCAGGTATCATATTGAAGTCATCATTTTGGTAGTGTGAGAGAACATTAACGTACACACACAGGAAGCTTTGGCTACAGCCTCTCCTCTCCTGACACAATATAGTGGGGGGGGGGGGGGGGGGGGGGGGGAAATCCTGTGGTTGTTCAGATTGTCATCTCAATTGTCTGAGCGAACCATCTCTGCTGCTGCCACTAGCCTATATATAGACACACAGCTTCCCCAGAGACTCAACAGCCACCACACACACCGACAAGCTTCCACGCTATTTAGCCTTATATGGCCAACCATGTTTCAATAAGGTTTATGAGCGACCCCCCCGGCTTTTGATCAATACTTAAAGGAGCATTTCACAGTTTTTGTAAAAGTTAGTTTAAAATGTCCGTCCCTAATGGAGACCTGTAGTAAACTGCACTATTTCCTCAACTATTTTCAACTAGAGCCGAGTCAAGAGCTGAAGAAACAGTGTGAGCAGTTCAGCTGCCGGGGGGCAGAGCAACATGTTGGTCTCATGTCCCGGCAGAGCTCTGGAGACAAGACAACATGTTGGTCTCATGTCCCCGCAGAGCTCTGGAGGAGACAAGACAACATGTTGGTCTCATGTCCCGGCAGAGCTCTGGAGACAAGACAACATGTTGGTCTCATGTCCCCGCAGAGCTCTGGAGACAAGACAACATGTTGGTCTCATGTCCCGGCAGAGCTCTGGAGACAAGACAACATGTTGGTCTCATGTCCCGGCAGAGCTCTGGAGACAAGACAACATGTTGGTCTCATGTCCTGGCAGAGCTCTGGAGGAGACAAGACAACATGTTGGTCTCATGTCCTGGCAGAGCTCTGGAGGAGACAAGACAACATGTTGGTCTCATGTCCCCGCAGAGCTCTGGAGACAAGACAACATGTTGGTCTCATGTCCCGGCAGAGCTCTGGAGACAAGACAACATGTTGGTCTCATGTCCCGGCAGAGCTCTGGAGACAAGACAACATGTTGGTCTCATGTCCCGGCAGAGCTCTGGAGACAAGACAACATGTTGGTCTCATGTCCTGGCAGAGCTCTGGAGGAGACAAGACAACATGTTGGTCTCATGTCCCGGCAGAGCTCTGGAGACAAGACAACATGTTGGTCTCATGTCCCGGCAGAGCTCTGGAGGAGACAAGACAACATGTTGGTAAGTCTTACGTCTGATTATCACATGTCACCCGTTGGGGACAGACATATTTTTACAGACCGTAGACTTTGATCTGAAATTATGTGTAACGATTCAATCCAAAGGATGCAATATGATTTCGGTTCTTCTGGCAAATATTGGTACACAAATGTGACAGATAGTGACTAGGAATGCACCGATCCGACTTTTTCAGTCCCGATACAGATACTTGGGTATCGGCCAATACCGATACCGATCCGATACCCATTGTCCAAATATTTTTTCCAAAAAAGTTTAAAAAAAATATTTTATCCACGTTTTTTTTTTATTATTATATATTCAAATATATTTTGTTTTTAAGAATTGTAAAGGATCACAAGTGTGTTTTTGATTTGTTGTAAACAAAGACAGAAAATAAACTTCATTCATTCCATTAATAAACTGTATGCCTCACTGTCACTGTGTGGAAGAGACTGGGATCATTCTTTTGTGCAAGGCAACATCAGGCTTGACTTAAAACATTACTTTAGGAAAGTAACAAATTAACACAGATATAAAATTTATAAATGTACTGAATGGTTATTTCTTATTTAATTTATTATAAAAAATTTAAAAATCCGATTTTTTTTAACCGATACCCGATCCAGCTATTTTACTGATATCGGCGGCCGATACCGATATCGGATCGGTGCATCCCTAATAGTGACACGATCAGAAGCAATTGAACAAGCAGTGGAAGTGGAAAACCTTTCACCAAGTTCTTAGTTATGTATTATGTCTATAAATTAAAATAGATGAACAATGAGTATTTAGATTCCATTTGTACAGACTTCCATTTCCATTTTAAACAGTTGTTATTTTTATAACCCTAATGATAAGAGGCTAGTTGTAATACGTGAGGTGCACTTCCAGATGTTGTGAAGTGTGTAAGGAGCTCGTCGTCAGTGTCTCAGGCAGCCTGGCTAGAGGTGTCTGGGCTCTCAGGAGTGTGACGTGTCAGACACACTTTGCCCCGCCTTTCTGCTCCAATCAGAGGGCCCCCTGAATCCCTTCAGGATACACATGGTAAAATTGCTTCATTCACAGTTCAGTAATTACACTGGTAATTAGCCCTGAATCAAGGTTAAAAATAATTAGATATGAGCTAGATGCTTAACACAGTAGCTAGATGTTTAACGCTATAGTTAGATGCTTAACACAGTAGCTACCGTTTATGTTTAACCCTGTAGCTATATGTTTAACCCTGTTTAACCCTGTAGCTAGATGCTTAACCCTGTAGCAAATAGCTATATGTTTAACCCTGTAGCTATATGTTTAACCCTGTAGCTATATGTTTAACCCTGTTTAACCCTGTAGCTAGATGCTTAACCCTGTAGCAAATAGCTATATGTTTAACCCTGTAGCAGCTATATGTTTAACCTTGTAGTTAGGTGTTTAACCCTGTAGCTAGATGCTTAACCCTGTAGTTAGGTGTTTAACCCTGTAGCTGGATGCTTAACCATGTAGCAATATGTTTATCCCTGTAGTTAGATGGTTAACCCTGCAGCTAGATGTTCATCTCTGTAGTTAGATGGTCAACCCTGCTATGTAACGTTAATATCTCTGTGAGAAAATCTATTTGTTGTCTTTGAGAGTGACAGCTTTTAGGGCGGCTGGGTGGCGCAGCGGACATTGCGCTCGTCACCAACACAAGAGACACCGGGTTCGAATCCGGCTGTCGGCGTTGCCTCCGGCTTGGGCCGGCCGTCATACTAACTCAATTGGCAGAGTTAGCGGGTGGGAAGTCGAAGGGTGGTAGTCTGGTCGTTGTGAACAGCGACTCCTACAGGTCGGTTGGGGCACCTGCACAGCAGAGACAGGAAATGGCGGGGGCAGTGTGAGCCTCCTACACGTTACTCCTCGCCAAATAAGAGTCCGCGCTGGCAGGTGAAAAGATGCGACAGGCTGCCTCGGCCTCCACATGTATCGGAGGGGACATGTGATGCAAGGCTTCTATCCTCCCTACAACCGGCCAGTGGGGGGCATATGCGAGCAACGGTCAGGACAGGGGAGGGAGAATTGGAACGAGAGGTAAATTGGGATGGGGAGAAAAATCACAGAAAAGAGAGGATAAAAAGTAGATAAAAAAATAAGAGATTGACAGCTTTTGCGCATCACGTGGCCCTTGACCTATACAATACTCTCGCACATAGTAAGGCCCGCCTCCAGGAAGAATAAGTCAACTTTATTGCTGCTAATATTCAAATTTCATTCGGATTTGCCTCATTTCAGCCTATTCATATTCAAATGGTATTCCTAGGGACAACTGACAGCACTAGCACACCCTCCCATCCATCACACAACCCCAAAAACACCTTCCCATCCATCCACACAACCCCCAAAACACCTTCCCATCCATCCACACAACCCCCCCTTCCCATCCATCCAGGCAACCCCCAGAACACCTTCCCATCCATCCACACAAGAATTGAGATCACGATTCTCACACGATTCTTATTTTTTCAATAAAATCATTTATTGCACTCTCTTAAACAGACAACATAACATATCAAAGTGCTTGACTTAAACTTTTTATCCACTTTTTCTCCTTATTTTTCAATTTTTCTCCCATCCCAATTTCGCCTCGCCAATTCTCCCTTCAATTCTCCCCTCCCCTGTCTCGAACATTGCTAGACTATGCCTCCCACTGGTCGGCTGCAGTGAGGACCAAGCCTTGCATCACGTGTCCCCTCCGGTACACGAGGAGGCAGCTGTTGCATCTTTGCACCTGTACAGCGCGATCTCTCAGTGGCGAGGAGTAACGCGTGGGAGGCTCACGCTGCCCCCGATACTTCCTGATTCTGCAACCGACCTGTAGGAGTCGCTGTCCACAACGTCCAATCCCCACCCACAGCTTTCCCACCCCCAACACTGCCAATTGTGTTAGTATGAACGACCAGCAAAGATGGTTGCTCGATACCAGCATCTCCTGCGTTAGTGGCGAGCGCCTTGCCCACTGCACCACCGCCCTGTGCTTGACTTAAACTTAAAAGTGTCTTGTAGGGCTGTCTTAAATACTTCGAACTGCTTTGTTCGATGGCACAAGCTTCGAACATTAAAAAAAAAATCGAAGTATATAAAAAAAAAAAGAAAAAAAATCTATTTTTTTTTCAAACTTTTTTATTTTATTTTTATTTTTACTTCGGTGTGTGTGTGTGCATGGGGCCATTGGGTGGGGCCGGGGGACAAATACACTGGAGGAAAGTAACCCAGCTCAGCACTGCCCAAATTATATCATCACTATTGCCTGTTTGAAGGATATCATCCTCAAACACATATACACCACCTACACGCCTATTCTCAGTCCTTGCCCCACAATGGTGGAATGAACTACCCACCCCAGTTAGGACAGCCGAATCCCGTCCAATCCTTCGCCGTCGACTAAAGACGCACTTCTTCAACCATTATCTGAAATAAAATAAAATAAATAAAATAAAATAAATCGAACCCTAACTAACCTTACTGTCATGCACTTGTCCTAATAAACTAACCTACACTGTAACACGCAACACTTTGATGAATATTGTTACTCAGCTGATAGAGTTGTATCCTTCCTGATGACCTGTCGTACAGAACTTGTAAGTCGCTTTGGATAAAAGCGTCAGCTAAATGACTAAATGTAAATGTGAATGTAAATGCCTTGTAGAATTCCACACATAAGAAAGAAAGATACTGGGATGAATAAACAAAATAGGAAATAAAATGTAGAAATGCATGCAATACATAAATAAATATGAATCTCCATATATGAAATAGAACATTTAGATAAGGTGCTACTGAGATGTTTTGGTGAGTTCTTTGTTTTTTTGTGGAAGTAGCCCTTCTTAAAAATGCATGAACATTCACTGATAATTGGTCTGTAGTGGAGTTTACAAGGTCTACATTGCCGGACCTTGTAGACCAGGGGTCAGCAACCTTTTTGACATGGAGTGCCTGTTTGAAATATAGTTGTAACTAGTGTGGCTCAACAATATTCCATGCATCGTAATTTTTTTTTCTCATAATCAGGTCTTTTTAATGATAATTTTTACATTATTACATCATTATTGTTATTGTTATTATTAACAATATTATTATGATGGTTGTATCAACCCTAAATCTGAGTTGGGGGGGGGGAATGCAATGCAGACAAACAGCTGCATACAGTGCGACCATTTCACTCACATTTGCCCATTCATTTTTGGACACATCACACACCATTGGTGTGTGTACTGTACATGTGCTGTCATAGCTCCACCTACAGGCCTAATGGAGAACACCAGGATGTGAATGGAGGGTGAATGTGAGGTATATCGTGTAAATAAGTTTTGATTGATCGCAAGACTACACTGTAAAAAAAATAATAATAATAAGTTACCAGAACTTAAAAATATTGAGTTCAGTTACTGTGCATTAAGGTTTTCAGTTTTCAATCCATAATAAGTTAACAGAAAAATAAGTACACAACCACATTATTTCAACCTAATAAAACTATGTTTATTGTCATTGTTTTAAGAACACAAGTTGACTTGGTAATACTCACATTTTGAGTAAAAAAATGGCTTTTAACATGTGCAATGTTCAATGAAATAGAAAAATAAATAATACAATTTGTTGATTAATCCCACTGGTCACAATGGTGACCGTAATAATGTTTTTGTTATAAGGCTCTGCAAATGTTACTGAATGATGTAGCAATGTATTTCCAGCTAAATTGAAATAATAAACAAATAAAGGGTCTCAATTAAATATGTGGTAGTAAAAATAACCTGTGGGAGGATTTCAACAAGATAAATGAGACAACAGTGCAAAATATTTCACTATAATATTTAAAAAAAAAAAAAAAAAATATATATATATATATATATAATTTTTTTTTTATGCTGCCCCCTGTGCCTATGCAAATGCCTATGCCTATGCAGGCACGCGTGCCTAGGGTTGCCTACCCCTGTTGTAGACTGACATAATTCTGTGCATAGTTGTCTACACAGGCCATATTTCAAATAATCAAAATCTTACTTCATTCATCTTAAACATTCTTGATTTGGGGGATTGGTAGTTCCCATGAAATCTGAAGTTGTTCAAACGACAACAGCGATCCACCTTGAATTAAATCACACAGCCGTGTTGGCTGCGTCACAGTCACGAAAGGGGCTACTTAATTCATTAATCCAATCCACTTTATTTATAGAGCACATTTAAAAACAACAAAGTTTACCAAAGTGCTGTACAAGTCCCACAACATAAGATAAAAAAGAAATTATATAAAAAAAAAATTATAATTTTTTTTCTTTAATTCGAAGCTTCGAATTAAAATCGAAGCTCGGCCCCGAAGCTTCGATTGCCAAACAAATTCGAAGGTCAGCCCTAGTGTCTTGTGACATACAAAATAACTCAAGTCAGAATCATCATCATTTTAAAAGTTAAAAAGTTAAGAAAATAATAATACTTTTTTTTAATACAAGAAATCGTCATAATTTAGAAATGAGATTGCATAGGTCTATGAATCGAGATCGCGATTTTATTTCGATTAACCGCCCCAGCCAGCCAGCCCTACTTCCAATTGTCCTGAGATGGAGGCCTGTGCTTCCAGACTGACAGGTAATCAGATTAGAACAGCGCACACACAGCACGGGGACTTCATGTTATTAGTATATGAATGCATTCCCCGCCGGACAGCGTAGTGATTCAGGAACGTTGATCAGTTGCACGTGAGGTGAGGTGGGCCGGTCAGAGTGAATGTCCGGCATGATCATGCATTTGTTTCTAGACTGAGCGGCCGCGTCCCCTGACCTGATGTTATTACGAGTCACGAGTCTTCGGTGTACGTGGAGGACGTGGTGCAGACACATGGCACGGTTGGCACGCATTGGACTAATGTACCGATGACAACACAAGTCTTGTTGCACGCGTTTATCTAAATGCATCCACACAAGCACACATACCGGTATACACACACAAGCAATGCAATGAAGCACGAGCGATGCGCATGTGATACACACACACACACATACAGGGCCCTAGTACAGAATAGAGCTGAAAATAGACTCAGGACAGGTCACCGTGAAAATGACAAGCGCACCACAAGTCAAGGACACCCACTGCAACAGTGTCAGGTAGAGGCAGCGATACTGAATAAGACTATGCTATACACACACACACAGCGCCATCAGACAACTCTGTCGCCATAATGAGATTCATCTATCCTGCTTTATCGCTGTAGGAAACGCAGTTTAGCCTGTTCTTTCTCCAAATGCTGTCAAGTGTGACTGAATCGAGGCATATATGGTAACATGAAACTCGCGTCGTCTCTCAATGAAAGCTCTTTGCCGGTCAGATCATTTTTGGCACCTTCTTCTCACAGCTCGAGAGGGAGAACAGAGTCGTCTTCTAAGGGCTGTGTGCCTCCACTTAAGAAATTCAGTGTCGATGGAACGGTCTTAAGATTTCGTCAACGGAATTCATTTGTTGTATTTAAAATCGACATGTCTATAAAATTGCGTTTCCCACATTTAAGCAGCAGGGGGGACCTCTTAAAGCCATGTGCTTAGAGATACATGTTTATTTATCGTCTTCCAGTCTTCCCACATCATTCAGCAGGGGGGGGGGGGGGGGGGGGGTGTAAGGGTGCATCGATACCAAGTACACATCCGATCCATCAGTTACTGATCAGTATTAGGGATGGGAATCGATAGGATTTTATCGATACGATTCCATTATCGATTCTGCTTATCGATTCGATTCTTTATCGATTCCCTTATCGATACCTGATCAATTTATAATTTAAATAAATAAATTGGAAATGCAACAGAACTACATTTAGTCATTTAGCTGACGCTTTTATCCAAAGCGACTTACAAGTTCTGTACGACAAGCCATCAGGAAGGGCACAACTCTATCAGCTGAGCAACAATGTTCATCAAAGTGTTGAGTGCTACAGTGTAGGTTAGTTTATTAGGACAAGTGCATGACAGTACGGTTAGTTAGGGTTAGATATATTTTTTTTTTATTCAGATAATGGTTGAAGAAGTGCGTCTTTAGTCGACGGCGAAAGATTGGACGTGATTCGGCTGTCCTAACTGGGGTGGGTAGTTCATTCCACCATTGTGGGGCAAGGACTGAGAATAGGCGACTTCTCTTTGATGACCCTCCCGGAGCTCGGATAGGAGTAGGTCTGAGGCGGCCAGAAGATGCAGAGCGTCGGGGTCTAAGCTGGTTAGAATAACAACATGCAACTTGACATTTCTGATTGTCATTTATTGTTGAGCCCCCATGTCAGAAAAATACAAACACTGTAAAAAATAAAACATTAACTATAGCCTACACTTAAATAAAATAATGTATTTGAGATTCTCTTAAAATGTATTTATTTTTTTATTCTTAAACGAATTTAATCTATTGAATAACAGGTTGTTATTCCTCTGACTTCTGTCTCTCACTCACACACTCTCTCTCACACACTCTCTCTCACACACACACACACACACACACACACACACACACACACACACACAGAGAGAGAGAGCTCCCTCCCCGGGCCCCTGTCCTTTAAAGTATTGGCTTGTGTTGCTACACGGACACATTTGTATGTTGCACCATGGTACTTCCTGTCTGACGGACTCAGAGTAGACTAGTAGAGACTTAGTAAACAAACAATCCGGCTCTTATTATATGTGAACTAAAGAGTACAAGGTTTACACAACAGTCCCCACCCGCTGTTTTATTGTATTTGTACCTGTACTATCCGCTGTCAGCTGTTTATCTCTCTTTGTGAGCTTGATTAAATAGCGTTAGCTCACGTTAGCTAGCGATAGCTCCGCGGCTAATTTTAGCTCACCCTAAACTAAATCAATGACTGTTCTAAAGCATTCAAGTAGTTTTCACTGCACATAGAAGTAGCCAAACAGCGGGAGCATTTCGGGAGCATAATACCAAAACCCAGGCAATTTCGAGCCCTTAAGGAATCAAATGGAGTCTGCCATGGCTACATGCTAACGTAACGTAACTGTAGGCAGCGATAAGGGAATCGAAAGTCACAGGAGCCACACGGTTCCAGGCATCGGCCAATTAGGAACCGGTTCCCAACGGGAACCGGTTTTCGATTCCCATCCCTAATCAGTATAGACTCACACCATCAGTTTGGGGTCATTTGGACAAAAATTATTGAGATAGCCTAATACATTTTCCTCCGTTATATAGCTCTAACATGCTTCTATGTGTTTAAAATGCAGCAAATCAAGTAATTTTGCTTTGATTTCTAGCACGTTATATTCTTGGTATTGGATTTTAGTATTGGGGGGAAATGTCTCGATACCAGTACCCTATTTTAGCCTGGTATCAGAGCAATATCCACATTATCCAGTCTCAGTATCGAACTGACTAAGCTGACTAAGACCAAGCAGCTGCAAAGCAGCTACCCAGGAGATCTAATATCAACTTTCTCTTCCCTCTTGTCCCGTCTGCTGCAATCCATCCGCTCAGCTAGAGGAAGCACTTTAAGTGATAAAACTTGGCAGAGGCATGGCATTACAACAGTCGGACAGATCTTACCATTCCAGCAACTTAAAAATGTGTTGGGCCTTTTGGACTGTTCCTTTTTAACATAATATTAGGGATGCACCGAATGGGAAATTCTTGGCCGAAACCGATACAGAAAATAGAAAACAGTTGGCCGAAAACCGAAAGCCGAAAGGCCGAAAATGATTCATAGAATAGAATTTTTTTTTACCAATGTTGTGGAACATTATGATTATGGAAAAATATATGATTATGGCAAAACTTAACTTAAATAATAAATAATCACTATTATGGGTCCATAAAACATTTATTCAGCACTTCTGAATGCATACAGTACATTAATTCCATCTTTTCTCTGGCTGCGCAGCGGACATCTGTGCTCTACTGAGCGCACATTTCTAGTCCCCAGCTGAATGTGCTCGCTTGACTCGGCACAGTAGACGCGCGACAGACAGACAGCTGGGCTGTGTTAACATTACAATGTACAGTCGCGCAAAATAACGTTATGAATGCCCGAAATAACATAGCATTACAAAGTACAGTTGACAGCTGGGCTGTGTTAATGTTACAATGTACAGTCGCGCGAAATAATGTTATGAATGCCCGAAATAACATAACGTCACAAAGTACAGGTCCAGCTCAGTATGATGTCATAATCAAACATTCTAGAACATTTGTGTATCTATTCAACAATTCTCTCACAGCTGAGTGTGGACGACAGCGGGGACGAGGGAGAGTAGCTACATAACATAGGCAGAAACACAATCCCCCCCCTCTCGCTCTGAATAATATGCATATTAGATCACTCAGTGATTAACCGCGGCATATAGTAAATAAGGATATTTTATAAAGCATGTTAAAGACGCATTTATTGGATGCGTTGCGTGCAGTTTACATAGAAACAGCGCGACTCCCGACAGCGCGACATCATCACAACAACACGCGAATAATATGCATATTAGATCACTCAGTGATTAACCGCGGCATATAGCAAATAAGGATATAAAGCATGTTAAAGACGCATTTATTGGACGCATTGCGTGCAGTTTACATAGAAACAGCGCGACTCCCGACAGCGCGACATCATCACAACAACACGCAAGGTTGTTAGGTTGTTTCTGTTTTGGTGACATATTTTCGATGAAAAAACTCTTTCGGCCGCCATTTTTTGCCATTTTCGGCCGAAAACTTTCGGTGCCGAAATTTCGGTGCATCCCTACATAATATGCACAATTATATTCTGTTGTGAATTAGGGCTGGGCGATATATCGAGTATACCGATATAAAGAAACTAATTGCCAATAAATGTGAAGTTATCTTTGAACCTCTGTTGTCAAGCCATGTCAATATAACCCCTTGTCAAAACCCTATAAATAGCATTTGGAATAGGTCTTTCTTTCCGAATGAATGCAGCATGGTTTATATATAGCGTTATTGGAATACTACGGGGTGTACTGACTGCGCTCCGCGTAACTCAACTCATTATTTTGCGCATTGATTGCAGAAATACGGGAACGTTTTGATTATATTTAAAAGGCTTTGCAACTTACAACTTCGAAATAATCAAAACGTTCCCGTATTTCTGCAATCTATGTGCAAAATAATAACGAGTTGAGTTCTAACAAAGAACGTATTACATGCTGGGTAGGCTGATAGAGTAAACTATAAATAAAATAGCGCCTATAACATTATAAAGGATATGGGCTATAGCAGGGGTTCCCTTTATTCCCCAGAGCCCCACGATTCCTTGGAGACATATAGGAATATGATATGATATAAGGTATACTGGTCCGTCAGCGAGGAGATAGCCCACAGCGGATAGCCATTAAATGCCATTTGAGAATATAGGCTATTAAGGCAAAACGATCGGCCTATCGCCTATACATATTATTTAATGTTTTCATAAGCGTAAAGATACAACAGCTAGATTAACGATCAAGTTAGTTTACTGTATGCAGGCTTCGCAGGGCTGTGCCATGTGCTATTATATATGCGCAAGCAGGGCCCGAAATTGGAGCCCGCCACCCGCCATTGGCGACCAGATTTTACGTTTGGCGAGTGAGACTGAGTCATGTGAAAACCGATCGAAAAAACATGATCCAATTCTTAGCAGAGTTCTCACTCGCTGTCTCAGCACAGACTGCTGCTCCTACCCCTCCCGCACCTGTTTCTGTATGCTGCATGTAAACAGAGGCTATTGCCTCGGACAGTCACCGTGACGTTAGTCTAGTCAGTGGGACCTTCGTGAGCTAACGTTAGCTACCGTTACAAAATGACCCAGTCAACTATGAGGCATTGTGTAACGTTATCCAGCCAGCTAGCTACTCGCTGCTGTCGGGCCAAAACCTCATAACTCCATTTTTTTTTTTTTTTTTTATTATATAAATCAACTCCGTAGATCATCCTCCATATGTGTGTGTGGGTTTTACAAAGTTTAAACAATGGGAAAGCATTAAACCGATCATCTGTCTAAACCTCCTAACTCTATTCACCCTCAAATCTGTGTTAGTTTTTTTCATCTGCTGAAAAGTTGGGTTTTTGGAGTTATGAGGTTTTGTCCCGACAGCAGCGTACTGATAGCTCCTGATATCAACAGGATGCTGCTCCAGCAATAGTCTCTAGTGCATAATACCTCCGTTGGCTAGGTAGCTCACGTTAGCTGACGTTAGCTCACTAGTCACTACGAAATGTCCCAGTAAACTAAATAGTTCACTGAGGCGTTGTCTTAACGTTATCTAGCAGTAGCTACAGATAGCTCCTGATAGGGCTGGGCGATATGGCCTCTAAATGATATCACGATATCTTTTGGCTCTATCACGATACACAATATATATCGCAATATTTTGACATTTCCTCTAAAGCACTTAAAAATGCTTGATTTAACCGGATACGTTGTCACGCAAATATGATGATTATAATAGTCCCTGCAACATATGTCTGCATTAAACCATGAAGATGCTTTCAAAAATAATTAAATGAAAAGTTTCTAAAAATGTAAAAGAGTAGTCTACTGACACACTAATACAGAATTTTTTTTATTAACATCCAAGACAATTTAGATAAAAAACTCTTTGGTGCCTAAGACTTTTGCACAGTACTGTGTTTTCTATCCACTTTAGCCAAAAATACACACACACACACACACACACATATACTGTATGGATGAGGGTTTGTGCAAAACATCACGATGTCCACGATACGTTTAAAAAGTGTATCGTTAATGAACTGTACCCGATATTTATTTAATATTGTCATATTGCCCACCCCTAGCTCCTGATATCAATGTCTTATAAAATGCGTATTCGAGCCCCTGGCTTCCATCGCATGAGGGCATGCTGAATAGGGTCCAGCTGCAGCGCTTGAGAATCCTTGCATGCTGAATGTAGAGTATAGGGTCCAGCTGCAGCGCCGGAGAATCCTTGCTGGAGCTGGAGGCTACTCGAGTATACACACAGACAGTGGAGCTGTTTGCAGATAGCGAGCATTTGAGGTGGCAATGTCTCGCAGATAATACAACTACAAGTATGATTATATAATATATATATTTTATTAAAAAAATTTAAAAAAATTGGCTGGTAAGAAATATGCTTGGCGGGTAGATTTGTCCCATCTACCCGCCACTGGCCGGTGAGTCAAAAAGTTAATTTCGTGCCCTGTGCGCAGGCACATGCATACACTATCACACCCCTGCCTGCAGGTACATGCATACATACTCTCACACCCCTGCCTGCAGGCACATGACACACTCTCACACCCCTGCCTGCAGGTACATGCATACACACTCTCACACCCCTGCCTGCAGGTACATGACACACTCTCACACCCCTGCCTGCAGGTACATGCATACACACTCTCACACCCCTGCCTGCAGGCACATGACACACTCTCACACCCCTGCCTGCAGGCACATGACACACACTCACACCCCTGCCTGCAGGTACATGACACACTCTCACACCCCTGCCTGCAGGTACATGCATACACACTCTCACACCCCTGCCTGCAGGTACATGCATATTACACACTATCAGCCACCTGCATACATATGCACAAAATTTCACAAATGTATGCGCGCACACACACACACACAAGCCAACCACTCTCTCACTAGGCAGGGATACAGTAGAGAGAGAGCGAGAGAGATGAGCTGAAGGAAGGAGTGTGGGAAGAGAATAGGAATAGATAAAGAGTGATATAATAATAAGAGAGTTCAGCACTACAAAGAGAAAGAGAAAATGGACAGATAGATGGATAGAGTGAAGAGAAAGTTGTTGGGAAGAAAGAAAGAAAGAAAGAAAGAAAGAAAGAAAGAAAGAAAGAAAGAAAGAAAGAAAGAAAGAAAGAAAGAAAGAAAGAAAGAAAGAAAGAAAGAAAGAAAGAAAGAAAGGAATCGGGGTGTCTGGTAGGGCCAGTCCTGAGCTGAACAGCTGCTATCCCCCAACATTGCACCTCAGCTCCACATTCCAGTCAGCCCAGCTATGAGAGGCTGCGGCCTGAGTCAGCACTTTCACACACAGCTGAGCCCCTCTGCTAAACGCGGCCAGAGATGCTCCGGCTACGGCACGCGCGGAGGGACAGAAATTACCACACGCCAGCATATGGTGCTTTGTAGGAAAGGGGGGGGGGGGGGGGGGGTGAAGACTTCTAAGAGTGAACAATACATTTGAGCAAAGTTACTAGTATCCTCATTGAGAAGCCCTGAGCAGGCAAAGAGACACAACTGGAATCTCAATGATTATTGGACAAAATATCATGTTGTGAACTTGTGATTATTTTAAGCAGATATTGCGATGACCGAGGTATCCAGAGGCAGGCTTCAGTTTAATCATTGCCCTTGGGAAGTGGCTCAAAGGAGAAATACATAATTAAATCCACATATCAAAATCCTAGTGCTGTCTGATCCTAGTGGTGGCCAGAGTATAGTTGGGAAAAGATATTTATAGTTTTTTTTTATATATAATTTTTTTTTATCTTGATTCCATCTGTTAATCTATGGCTTTTTCCAGTGGATGTGTGAAGATTTTTATTAACCATTATTTTTAGTATATGTCCAGTCCTGCAGCTGTCTCTGAACTACTAGCCTACAGAAACTCAGTTGATCAAATCACATCTTTTGATAACCAGGCATGCTGCCACCTCAGGAAACCAGCACCATCATAGACAAATTTAATCAATATCCAAAAATCAATCAAATCAAATCGGGTCCTTGTGAAATCAAATCAAATCGGGTAATCAGTGTGGACAGGATGCCCAGCCTTAGGCCAGAGAAAATACAAAAATGAACCATAAAAGAATTGACCGTACACATGACGGCCATGGACAGGAACCCAGCCCGAGCATGACATAAGTGCAAAATGGCCGGTGTGTGAATATGGTCAGTGAAGTCTGTGCGCCATTCTTCTGGTCCATTTACACCTGAAACACCGCCACACACGTCATTCGTTGGCTCTCGGGGCAGTGGACAGTAGGCTGGCCACGGTAGTCGGTATTACCGGTGTACTAAATACTAAGCAGCATGGTATCAATACTTAAAGTCAGATAACACTATAAAGTGAACGTGTATCGCAGTATAGACTTGCTTAAGTTTCACTTTCACTTGAGAGTAGATTTAACTTTGCGTGAAGGAGAGAAAGGAGGCTCTAGAGAAACGACACGACAGGTGACACAATGATGGCAGAGAAGCAGATCGACTGGAGAGGAGCTCAGAGGACCAGTCCAGACCAGCGACAGGCGTGAGGCGCTTAATAACAGCTACATTGATCAGTCAATAAATGGATAGAAAATTGACAGAAGGTATTACTGTCCGTTGGTTTATTTTAAAATTAGAACATAAGACAGTGGATCAATGTAGCTGCATAACATTAAAGATTAAAGTAAGCACTCTACGGATATTGAACGTCATTTTGTAAAATGTCCGTTGTCCCCGGTAACACCGGTGTTGTCATGAATTCATCAGTCGTGGGACATTTCATATCACGGCAGCAAGCAACCCTAGTGGACATCTCTCAACTCCCATTAAAAAATAACTATAGATGTGTTATAATGTGGGAAACTTGAAATAAAAAGACCTTGATAAAAATAAATAAATCTCCAGCTTTCCTAGAACGAGCTCCACAGTGAATAACACGGGACGAAACAGGAGGTCTGGAGCAGACGAGAGGTGAGATGCACTCTTTGGCATCGACTCCCCCATACGACCAGAGCCCTGGCTTCCCTGCCGAGCGACTCGCTCCCTGGCTGGCTCCCGTCTGCGAGGGGGGAGCGTCCAGGAGGAGGTGAGATACCCCGCGCTGCCGCTCCATGGTATTTATGAACCCATGTCCTGGTGAGGCTCCCCGGAGCTCCTCTTTTAATAGCCTTCATCCTGGGCTCGGAGACAGGGAAGACACTGGCCAATAGGCATGCACTACAAAACTGATACGATTCATCAGAATCTTGTTGGTTCTGCTCATATTGTCAGGGGGGGGGGGGGTAAATGCAATCTTTATTTCCTTCTCTGGCTTCGACCCGTCAAGACTTTTCAGGGAAAGTTCAGACGAGACCTGTGAAACTTTAGACGCAAATGTTACGGATGAAACAGTTTAATCTATCACATAGTAAAATGTGCTTTCCTGGAGGAGCGCCTATAGCCAAGATGAGGAGCACGTTCAGCCACAGACTCATACCCCCGACACTCCACTAACCACCTCAGCCAGTCAGGGCATGGACTGCTGCCAGCAGCTGGAGAACTGACGGCTGCAGAGCCCCAGAACCATTAGGAATGTCTGGCCACCAAGTGTTTCCGACTCTTAACCACCGACACCTGCACGGATTACAACCTATGACGTAGGCCTATATCATGCCAGTTAAGAGTACCTTGTGTATACTGCACCTTGTGTATACCGCTTACTCTTACTCATAGTAGGCCTAGGCTATATATTTAGATTCAAAATCTTTATTGCCATATTTATTGTAACATTAATTATATTGTTTACACCGTTTATTTGCTCTCATTTTTATATTCAGATAACATTTTATTACCCATGTCTTTCTACCATTACCCTGCCCATACCTGTTCCTCACCTCCTCCCTCCCCCAATCCCCCATGCTGCTATGATGCCCAGATTTCCCCAAGGGGATCAATAAAGGAATATCTTATCTTATCTTTCATCCAGCAAAGAAAAGGCACAGGCTACAAAATAATAGTATCCTTCTAGAACCAAATGTCGAATTTGTTTTGTATTGCACCAAGCCCTCCCACTCGCCCACTACTAAGCCCAGGCTATGATGCAAAGTTGTTTTCACGAAACCCAATTTTAATAGAGTCCGATGGATATACTGGCAACACTGGTCACGCAGGTAAATAACACTACCGGGCCAGTTTTTGCTCTTGCGTCGTGCTCAGGTTGGGATTGCTTTCCACTCTGTTGCTGGGAATGTCAGCTTGACTTAAAGTGTCTTGCTGCATTCCAAGCAGGTCCTCTGCACATCAAGAGAGAGAATCACATTCACAACCAAGACAAGAAATGGACAATATAACACGGTCCTGATAAACTCCAGGCTCACCGAGTCGTCAGCAATAAATCCTAATAAAGTCAAGAATTAAGTTAAAATAGCAGGCTAGATGGTAGATATAACAGTGTTCATACCAGGCTAGATGGTAGATATAACAGTGTTTATACCAGGCTAGATATAACCATGTTTATACCAGGCTAGATTGTAGATATAACCATGATTATACCAGGCTAGATTGTAGATATAACCATATTTATACCGGGCTAGATGGTAGATATAACCATATTTATACCAGGCTAGATGGTAGATATAACCATGATTATACAGGGAACAGAGACGTTAATTGATCTATTGCGGGAGGGGGTTTACATAATATGAAGGTATACCATCAAGGATACCTGCAAAGGTATGGATTTTTACTAGGGGTGTAACGGTACACAAAAACCACGGTACGATACGTACCTCGGTTTTGAAGTCAAGGTTCGGTACGGGTTTTCGGTACAGTGGGGGAAAGTTTGGCGTTCCATGTTCCACTCAGGGGTGATGTAGTGGTCCAGTAACTAATTGTACTTGTAGGGCTGTCAACGAATATTCTATATTGAAATTAATAATGGACTTGTTAAAAAGAAAAATTAAATAAAAATTATATTAGATTGTGAAAAAAACAGCCCCCGGTGGGCGGTCGTTAGTGGTTAACATACCGTTGTATTCGTTCGGTACACAGCCGTTCGGTACGGTACGGAAACGGTTTGGTACGGTCACGTGTACCTTTACACCCCTAATTTTTACTATACTGTCGTCAAATATTGAAATTCCCCTACAGACTATATTGTTTTAAGAAAAACAATAAATTATATTATCGTCCAAAGAAAGCTGAAAAAAATTTATTTAGAAATATTCAGAGCGGAGGCGGCTGGGTGGCGCAGCAGACATTGTGCTCGTCACCAACGCAAGAGGCACCGGGTTCGACTCCGGCTGTTGGCGTTGCCTCCGGCTTGGGCCAGCCGTCATACTAACTCAATTGGCAGAGTCAGCGGGTGGAAGTTGATGGGTGGTAAATCTGGACATTGTGGACAGCGACTCCTACAGGTCGGTTGGGGACGCCTGCACAGCAGAGACAGGAAATGGCGGGGGTAGTGTGAGCCTCCCACACGTTACACCTCGCCAATGAGAGTCCGCGCTGGCAGGTGAAAAGATGTGACAGGCTGCCTCCTCGTGTATCGGAGGGGACACGTGATGCAAGGCTTTTATCCTCCCTACAACCGGCCAGTGGGGGGCATATGCGAGCAACGTTCAAGACAGGGGAGGGGAGAATTGGCACAGTGGAATTGGGATGGGAGAAAAATAGAAAAAGGAGAAAAAGTAGATACAAAAATAAGAAATATTCAGAGCGAAGTCTTATGGTCCTTGTCACCAGATTGACACCAGGCTTTTGCTGCTGGCCAGTGATGGATATATATAATGTAACATGGACACGTGTTTTTTTTATTTACATAACTTATGTAACTTAACACTTGACCACAATGTCTGTGGGTCAGTGCAGTGCATAGAACTATCATCGACTGCCTTTTTCTGCTGCTTGGTAATGGTAAGTCATATTGTGAATCCAATGTGTTGTGGTGTGACTAAACCTAGAATATAGAATCAGTTGTTTCTGCCCTTATGTATTTTACGTTCTGCTAAGAGAGCTACTGTAGGAGAGACTCAAGAGTTCAGTATAAAAGTGAAAGTAAGAGAGTTGACTGCCACTAAGTTAGGCTACATGCGGTCAGAACATAGGCCCATAATGTTACCTCTTTGATAGGCTACAACAATGTGGTGAAGCAAGAGGGAGAGAGAGACTGACTATAAGCACAAGATTCATAACAGCCGGTATGATTGAATGCGTAATTGAATGTCGTTCTCTTATTGGGGACACATTTATTTATCATGCGAGATATGTAAATGATAATATCGTCATACCACCCAAGCCTAATACATACTGTACATTTTACGTTAATAAAAAAAAATCCTTGAAGTTGTATTAACCCTTTGTCGTGTGGCAGTGAAAGGGTTAACCATCTGTATTGTCGCCGTGAAAGGGCTAACCAGTTGGTAGTGTGGCAGTGAACGGGTTAAAGAGAAAAAGGAGGATCCATTTTGCTGTCTCATTTGCTTTGGGCTTCTTTCGGTTGACTTTCACATTCCATCCAGACATTCCTGAAAACTCTTTAATGAATGGAAAAAACATGTGTGTGTGCGCGACTGTGTGTGTGCGTGCGTATAGGGGGCATATCTGTGTTCTGTGTTTTGTTGTTGTATTTTTCTGTTTTGACAGTTCACTCTCACATCCTGCTATCAAAGAGCAGTGGGACGCCGTCTCCTTCACTGACAAACCCTCCAAGTTCCGTCAGCGATGGGAGAGAGACCAAAAAATAAAGCATGTGCGCGCCGGGTGTATTTTTTGCCAGTTGGCGGCAGATACGTCTCAACCGGGAGAAAAACTAAAGAGAGAAGGAAGGGAGGGAGGGGGGCTTGAGCTGCTTGCATAAATTCCCCCCTTTCACGGCATGAAAAATCATTTCAGAAAACAATGCTGCTCTGTCTGTGGTGTGTGTGTGTGTGTGGGGGGGGGGGGGGGTTGGTCTAGACTAGGCTGGCAGAGGGAAAGGAAGACTTGCTAATTGCTCCTTTGGGCTAGAGTCATTAGAGGTAGAGTAGAGCAACAGTCTAACACACACACACACAGGTCAGATATGAGTGAACCAGTGATCATGCTGAAAGGTATTATGGTTCAGGCCTAAGAGCTTAATAGCAGCATGTTTTTCCTAATGCAAGCCAATGCCATAGTCTTAAATCATGTTCCAATGGCAGCAGCCTTACAGTATAGTGTATAGTAGCACCCAGCAGTAAACTGAAGGTATGTTGACATGTTAGTTAGCATACAGTATACTGTATATTAGCACCCAGCAGTAAACTGAAGGTATGTTGGCATGTTAGCATTCAGTATGGTATATAGATTAGGCTATAGGTACAGACTTAATTTAGGAACACTATTCATTATTTATTTAGAACATTATTCTAAAATTAAGACTAATAAAGGAGAGATGAGAGGTGAGGCGAGGAGAGGAGAGGAGAGAGGTGAGGCGAGGAGAAGAGAGGAGAGGAGAGGAGAGAGGTGAGGTGAGGTGAGGCGAGGAGAGGTGAGGCGAGAGGTGAGGCGAGAGGTGAGGCGGGGAGAGAAGAGGAGAGGAGAGAGGTGAGGCGAGGAGAGAGGTGAGGCGAGGAGAGGAGAGGAGAGAAGAGAGGTGAGGCGAGGAGAGGAGGAGGGGAGAGGAGAGAGGCGATGCAAGGCGAGGCGAGAAGAGAAGAGGCGATGCGAGGGGGAGAAGAGAAGGAGAGGAGAGAAGAGGGGGAGAAGAGAAGGAGAGGAGAGAAGAGGGGTGAGCAGAAGAGAGGAGAGAAGAGGAAAGGGGGAGAAGAGAAGAGGGGGAGAAGAGAAGAGGCGAGGAGAGACGATGCAAGGCGAGAAGAGGCGATGCGAGGAGAGGGGGAGAAGAGAAGAGGAGAGAAGCGAGAAGAGGAGGAGAGAGGTGAGGAGGAGAGGAGTTAGGTGAGGAGGAGAGGAGAGGCGAGGAGGAGAGGAGAGGGGCGATGCAAGGTGAGAAGAGGCGATGCGAGGAGAGGCAGAGAAGAGAAGAGAAGAGAAGAGAAGAGAGGCGAGGTGAGGAGAGAGGCGAGGTGAGGTGAGGAGAGGAGAGAGGCGGGGAGAGGAGAGAGGCGGGGAGAGGCAGAGAAGAGAAGAGAAGAGAGGCGAGGTGAGGAGAGGAGAGAGGCGAGGTGAGGTGAGGTGGGGAGAGAGGCGAGGAGAGGGGCGGGGAGAGGAGAGAGGCGGGGAGAGGAGTGGAGAGAGGCGAGGCGAGGAGAGAGGCGAGGTGAGGAGAGACTCGAGAGGCGAGGTGAGGTGAGGAGAGAGGCGAGGAGAGGAGAGAGGCGGGGAGAGGAGAGGAGAGAGGTGAGGAGAGAGGTGAGGAGAGGAGAGGAGAGGAGAGGTGAGGAGAGAGGTGAGGAGAGGAGAGAGGAGAGGAGAGGAGAGAGGTGAGGAGAGGAAAGAGGTGAGGAGTGGAGAGAGGCGAGGAGAGAGGTGAGGAGAGGGGTGAGGAGAGGAGAGAGGTGAGGAGAGGAGAGAGGAGGAGAGGGGTGAGGAGAGGAGAGGAGAGAGGAGAGGAGAGAGGTGAGGAGAGGAGAGAGGAGGAGAGAGGTGAGGAGAGGTGAGGAGAGGAGAGAGGTGAGGAGAGGAGAGAGGAGAGGAGAGGAGAGGAGAGAGGTGAGGAGAGGAGAGGAGAGAGGTGAGGAGAGGAAAGAGGTGAGGAGTGGAGAGAAGCGAGGTGAGGAGAGAGGTGAGGAGAGGAGAGAGGCGAGGAGAGAGGTGAGGAGAGGGGTGAGGAGAGGAGAGAGGTGAGGAGAGGAGAGAGGTGAGGAAAGGAGAGAGGAGGAGAGAGGTGAGGAGAGGTGAGGAGAGGAGAGAGGTGAGGAGATGAGAGGAGAGAGGAGAGGTGAGGTGAGGAGAGGAGAGGAGTGGGGAGAGGTGGAGAGAGGCAAGGACTCAGGAGAGGAGACGAGAGGGCCATTTCAGACAGACCTCTGGGAGGTTTGCTAATTGGCTGAGCTGGTGTCCTCTGGGAGAGCGAGAGCCTACTGGGAGGAAGACTAGCCCCGCGCCCTTTCTGATGACACATCATAATTAGCAACAGGGCTTTCCCAGCTAATTGAAGCTCCAAGGCCTAATTGTTTTTCTCCCCACACAACCTAAATTAATATATCCAATATCCAAACCCCCCCAAAAATTCTTTGTGTGTGTGTCTTTTGCTTTTGCTTCTGTTCCGAGTGAGTGGCAGTAGTTTCATGAATGGCTTTCTATAGTCTTTGCTTCTAAAGACCACAGCGTGATAATTTCAACATTCACCCGTCCCACTGCTGAGGATCCTACCACCGACCGAAGTAACAAATAGTGCAGAATCCTACTAACCGAGTTACCATTTGCAGATTGCATGGCAGTGCTACACTTAACATGGTGGTGGTGGTGGTGCGGCACCAATGTAACGTGGTTTAAGGCCACGGTGACGCGGCACACAGACATCATTCTGGATCAACGTGGAGGCAGACTGAGGGCAGAGGGAGCAGGAGGGATGAATCAACAGAGGAGGGGGAGGAAGCTAGCTGAGCCGCCCGGAGGTGACCTTGCTCCCCAACAATATCTCCACCAGACGACTCCGCCGCGCGGGAGAGAGGGCCACCGAGTACACAATACAACACAATAAAACCCACGTCCTGCTATGACATCATGGACCCGCGCGCTGCCCCCCCCCCCCCCCCCCCCCTGAGTGGTTTCTGGTGCGTCCCCCGACTGTCCCTTCCTGTTCTCCCCTGCCTAGCGGAATCTCCAAACAGGAAATGAGTAGAACAGACCAATCGGTGACGAGGATCTCCTCCTGACAAAGTTTTTTCTTCTTTTTTTATTTTATTTTTTATTTATCCGATGATGCCGATATTAGGCGTTATGCCTCGGCGGCACGTACAGATTCCGAGACCTAAACTCTCAGTTAGTACCAATCCATCCATACATTCATAATTCTACTGACTGATTTAGCTATAAAGACCTTTAGTTTTGGAGTCATTGAGTCGTATGATCCGCTTTCACAATAACACCATTTCTGTGTCAAAAATGCAGAAGATCGAGTGGCTTCGCTTTGACATGTTACACATGACACTCTGCATCAGGTTTTAGTATTAGGGAAATTCTCTCAATACCAATACCCTATTTTAGCCTGGTATTGGCCCGATAATCCGATTTCAGCAACCATATCACATCTCTAAATGATATCAAGGGGGAAGATGACCGATTATGATCTATATCCTCTGACGTGGACGTCTTGTGATGCCACGATGTTTCCTCTCAATTACTCACTCCAATTTAGCTTTTGAGGAAACGTAATGACATGATATTCCGATTGCTCTCCACTGAACAAAATGTTATAGTTTCTAGGCCTGCTATTATCAAGTGACATCACATTCACATTTCACAATTAATACTTGAGCATGTAGGAAAATAATTGATGCATTGTGAGACGATGAGGATATTAGATCCGATATAGAAATAAGGAAATATCGCTGGATAATATCGGGTTTCCTGGGGGAAATACATGCGACGGTCTGGTTGTTGAAAGGGACAAGCCCCACTTAGTCATTTATCAGTCATTTATCAGTCACCAAGGGCCGGTGAAGTCAGAGCACTAGCGGATGTTTGTTACTGCCAGGGCCAGAGCTCTGCACCTGGGCTGACTGGTCTGGGGCACTGGGCTGACTGGTCTGGGGCACTGGGCTGACTGGTCTGGGGCTGACTGGGGCACTGGGCTGACTGGTCTGGGTCACTATAGGCTGAGATTAAACTTTGTGGATTCCAAGCATTTACAGATGGCCCCACACCTCTGTCTGCCTGGTTTTGTTTGGTGATTTCTATTATCTCCTTTTTAAAGCACTTTGGAACAAACCGGTTTTGAGTTTAAAGCGCTATAGAAATTAAGTTAACTCGACACGCCTACCGGAATAATCATCATGTAACGTGCCTACCAGAATAATCATCATGTAACGTGCCTACCAGAATAATCACTATTAATCAGCATGTAACATGCCTACCAGAATAATCACTATTAATCAGCATGTAACATGCCTACCAGAATAATCACTATTAATCAGCATGTAACATGCCTACCGGAATAATCACTATTAATCATCATGTAACATGCCTACCGGAATAATCACTATTAATCAGCATGTAACGTGCCTACCAGAATAATCACTATTAATCAGCATGTAACATGCCTACCAGAATAATCACTATTAATCAGCATGTAACGTGCCTACCAGAATAATCACTATTAATCAGCATGTAACATGCCTACCAGAATAATCACTATTAATCAGCATGTAACATGCCTACCAGAATAATCACTATTAATCAGCATGTAACATGCCTACCAGAATAATCACTATTAATCAGCATGTAACATGCCTACCAGAATAATCACTATTAATCAGCATGTAACATGCCTACCAGAATAATCACTATTAATCAGCATGTAACATGCCTACCGGAATAATCACTATTAATCAGCATGTAACATGCCTACCAGAATAATCACTATTAATCAGCATGTGTCAGCATGTAACATGCCTACCAGAATAATCACTATTAATCAGCATGTAACATGCCTACCAGAATAATCACTATTAATCAGCATGTAACATGCCTACCGGAATAATCACTATTAATCATCATGTAACATGCCTACCAGAATAATCACTATTAATCAGCATGTAACATGCCTACCAGAATAATCACTATTAATCAGCATGTAACATGCCTACCAGAATAATCACTATTAATCAGCATGTAACATGCCTACCAGAATAATCACTATTAATCAGCATGTAACATGCCTACCAGAATAATCACTATTAATCAGCATGCAACATGCCTACCAGAATTAGCGCAGCATCATGTGTGGATGTAATACTCAGTGCGTAGGAGCTAGGCTATGTAACTGGGGGAACAGGAAAGGCATCTGAAACAGCCTAAAGACCATGCGACACTAAAGCTTTCCTCTGAAACCATCAATGAAATGTATTAAGGCTGAAAAGGCCTCTCTTCGCCCCTAGTAAATGGTGAGAGGACACATTGATATAAGGTTTAACATCGGCAGGGCAGGCACCAGGGAGGAGCTCAAGTCTGTGTGTGTGTGTGTGTGTGTGTGTGTGTGTGTGTGCACACGCGAGTACTGAGAGATAGCCTAGGTAGCCCAAAAAACACAATAATCATCAGTGTATGGTGTGGTTGTTATGCCATTGTGTTTATAATGGCATGTTTAGTGTGTGTGTGTGTGTGTGTGTGTGTGTGTGTGTGTGTGTGCGTCTGTGTGTGTGTGTGTGTGTGTGTGTGTGCAGGGCTGTACAGTGCGACATATATATTGCACGTGCTACAGCAACAGCGGTCTGTGCGATGAATGGATTTACTTCAGTAGCACTGGTGCGATAGGCATTCGGTTCATATAGATACTCTTATTTTGAAAATCCTGTAGCAGGTCTCATTTCTGCCCAAGCGCAGCTCCAGCTATAATAACTAGGCTCCGACAGCTAGCAACGTTCAGGTGCATATGATACTCTTATTTTGAAAAAACTCTGTGACAACTCGACGAGTCATATCCGCCCAGTCTGAAAGCAGAGCAGCGCTACACATAGATATCTATATAGAACAGGCGCTACACACAGGGAGCGAAATTAACTTTTTGACTCACCGGCCAGTGGCGGGTAGATGGGAAGAATCTACCCGCCAAGCATATTTCTTACCTGCCAAATTTTTTTGATATAAAAAAAATATATATATATATTTTATATAAAAAAAATAATTTTTAAATAAAATATATATTATATAATCATACTTGTAGTTGTATTATCTGTGAGACATCGCCACCACGCAATAAGTCAAAATGCTCGCTATCTGCAAACATCTCCACCGTCTGTGTATACTTGATTACTTGAGTAGCCTCCAGCTCCAGCAAGGATTCTCCGGCGATGCAGCTAGACCCTATACTAATACTCTACATTCAGCATGCAAGGATTCTCCGACGCTGCAGCTGGACCCTATTGGTATAACGTTACGGTTCTTTGGTCTAATCACATTCATCAAGCCCTCAGCTAGAATACGCGTTGAATCAATGTTATAAGACATTGATATCAGGAGCTATCTGTAGCTACTGCTAGCCCGCTAGATAACGTTAAAACAATTTAGTTTACTGGGACATATAGAGCTAACGTGAGCTAGCTAACGTGAGCTAGCTAACAAGGGAACGGAGGTATTATGCACTCGAGTCGACTATTGCTGGAGCATGTTGATATCAGCAGCTATCAGTAGCTAGCCAGCTAGATACCGTTAGACAATGCCTCGTCATGTATTAAACTAAAAGTGAATAGTTGACTGGGTCATTGTTTAAACAGTAACGGTAGCTCATGGAGGTCCGATCTAGACTAGAGCAGACTGCCTCTGTGTTGATACGAGCAGAAGCCAATAGTATCCCGCTGCAGGGCTGGCCCGGCTGGGCGGATATGACTTGTTGCTACGTTTTTTTTCAAAATAAGAATATCATACGAACCGAATGCTGCTAACTGCCGGAGCCATCGATATTATGACTCTAGCTGCGCTTGGGCCGGAAATGAGACCCGCACAGATTTTCAAAATAAGAGTATCGTTATGAACTACACGTCTACACGCCACACGGCGGGCAGACCTCTCAGTGGCAAGCGCCAAAAGGTAAAAACTGAGCGCCCCTGGCGGGCGGCAGGCTTTAATTTCGCCCCCTGGCTACACAGCAGTGCGCCTACACGACCCGAAATAAGTCTGTGGTGTTTTTTTTTTCTCACAACGGGTCAAATGCATCTACATGCTTTGTACCGTCGCCATTCCTTTATGCGCACATCGCCTGAAATGAACGTTTATGTACCATTACAATCACTACAACGTTAGCGTAAGCTAACAAGCTAATCCTGATCAGAGGCAGAGGCTAGAGCCATATGAAATCCGTTTTATTATTTTCCAAATTCCATTTTATTTTTTCCCAAATTCCATTTTTTCCGTTTTAATATTTCAGAATTCTGTATTTTGCCTTTTATGCTCATTTTACCATCAGAAATAGTGTCTAATAAGTGGGAATGAATAAATGTCCACAATTGAATAAGATATAACAGTCCATTTAATGTTTTTAAGTGCTTCAACTCAGAAATACAGTTCAATTTTACACAATATTTTTCAATTAATATTGTGACAAAATAAAAATACATATTTCAAGTGTAAACAATAGATACAGCTAGCTACTACTGACATTATCACAATGACAATGTCAGTAACCTAGCTATATCTATTATATTGTGATGAAATATAGTAATGCATAATTTAGGCACCTTTAGTTTCGTTTATTTCGTTTATAAAGGACAGTGTATAATGGCAATCGTTTGCATTAAACAAATGGATGAGTGCACTAGATTTAGCAAGAAGCTATCATTTCCATCTATAGTCCTATGTACTGTAACGTTTCATAGCTATTTAAGTTTATTTAGATTATAAAGGGCAGTGTATAATGACAATCGTTTGCATTAAACAAATTGATGGGTGCACCAGATTTAGCTAGAACTTCTAGAAGCTATCATTTCCATAGATAGTCCTATAACGTTACATAGCTATTTAAGTGTATTTAGTTTATAAAGGGCAGTCGTTTGCATTAAACAAATGGATGGGTGCACTAGATTTAGCTAGAAGCTAAACGTCCTAACGTTATAGCTATTTAATCACAATAGTGTCGCAAGTGTTTTTGCGGGTCCAGTCCACGGAACGTTGACAGAATTAGCAAAACACCTTATCACCGGAGGCATAAAAGTCATTAGGATACTGTTCTGCTCTGAATTGAGGGCTTATTGTGGAATTGTTTAGCTTCTTGACGAACAATCTGAACAATCTTCTGAAGCAGCCAGACGCTTGAGCACCGCGGCTGTGTTGTGTGTAACACGCTGTAGCGTCCCCGCCTCCCCGGTCGCGTGTGCACCAAACGTTCCACCCAAAAACGAAATTTCAGTCCAGATTAGGCCAAATTCTGCAATATTCCACGTTTTGCAGTTGATTCCATTTTTATTGGTTAATTCCGCGATTCCGTCCGCGATTCCGTGAACGCGGATTTCATATGGCTCTAGCAGAGGCAGACACAGTGTGGACTGGGGAAAGGGAAATGGGGGGGGCACTCTCCCCTTCCCTGTGTGTGTGCGTGCGTTTGGAAAGACGATGAAGTCACTAGTCAGGACTCAGGACAGGAGTATATTATAGTAAACTGAGGATTACTGAGGATGGACAGATAATGTTGATATTCAAATATAAAAAAGTTTCGAGAGGAGTGGAAGTTTGAAGACAGACTAGACTACAATATGATGCGGGGGTGGTGAGTTGAAACAGTGTGTGTGAATGAATGAATGAATGAATGAATGAATGAATGAAAACGCTATTTAACAGATTGAAGAATGGGTACAGTACAGTACAGCTCAATACACACAATTGTTAAGGGGATGCAGACCAGAGAAAGACGTTTGTTTACATCAGGGTCCCCCATTGTGTGTGGGTGTCCCAACCGACCCCACTTCTATGTTTCAATAAATTATTTGCATTTAAAACTATTAACGCTGACTCATTCCTTCAGTCCACTCAAAATTATTCTAATATTCCTTATGTTGTTTATGATATTAATTGAAAATAGCATATGAGAGTATTATAGTAATAATAATAACACATGGCAATATACTAAATGACAGCCAAACATGGCACTGCAACTAAATAACAGAAATACAATAGGCATGTGTCCATTGACTGTTATATATAAATATAACACGTTTTATACTTGTGCTACAAGATTTTGGCCTGTGCTACAAAACTATCAACCTCTGTAGCACCAGTGCTATGTGCAAAAAAAGTTAACGTACAGCCCTGCACAGTGTGTGTGTGGCATGTTGCCAATAAAATCCTTGCAGGGTGGAGCACACATCAGCTACAGCTGAACAGCTGGCCACTGCAGAGTGGACAGGCTAGGTTGAGAAAGGCTTGTTTAGCCTACTAGTCGGTCTGGTCTAGTCTCTACTACTGACTCTGTGGCTCTACACTGGTAGTCCATCTGGACTTTTAGCCACCCTGCCTGGAACCACGCTTTTCCCAAAACAGTGATCCGGAATGTGATCAGGATGAAAGAACAAGAAAAAGCAGGACATTATGGGAGAAAGGGCAGAAAAACAGGAAATCTGGAGGAAAACCAATGGGAGTGTTGTTGTGTTCCAAAAAAACATGTTTAAAAATAAGAATAATAAATCACATTCCTGCCTAAAATTACAGTTTCCACTGTAGGCCACATGGGTGAAGATGTTTCTAGTGCTCAGCTCAGAATATCAGCATCTGAATCATAACAACACAACCAACTTTATTAAGCAATACAGTCCAGAACATATCTATTGTGCATACAATACTGGAGAGACAGATTATGGGTTTATAGGAAAACGTGGCCCCTGGAGTAGCCTAATGCCGGCCTGTTTCGCAATGATTCATTATTGATCTCATGCTGACCAAGAAATGCTGGCTCCATGAAAACCATAAGCAGAGCAGTTCATTCTTTTAACAAATCCTATTGGGAAGTAAACTTTGGCTAGGTCATGATGAGGTCATCATTCTCCTTCAAATAAATCACAATGATCCATTACATTTGTAGCCCTTGTTAGTCAATTCATTGGTTGGTTAATTGGTTCAGATTCCTTTATTTAGCTATTTGTGTAAACTGTAAGTTACTGTAGGTAATTGGTTGGTTGGTTAATCGATCGTCAGTCGGTTATTAGGCCTAGTCAATTATTTTCCCTTGCTGAATAATTTCGGCCATTTCCTGGAAGATTATAAACTATCTCTGGTAAGCACTCAAATTTAAAAGTGGCCCTTCTGTGCGACTGCATATGCGGAAACACAATTGTACAGATTCGTCAATTAAATCAACTAGCCTAATCGATTGACACATCTTGCTTCCCTCTGACATTGTTGTATTTGTGATTGGAGGATAAAGATAAGAGGGCAGGGTTTGAGATGCAGCCCTAGATGACAGGTGATTATCACAGTCCAAGACAACACAACAGGCCCAGCACTAGTAGCCAGTATGGTACCTACACTATGGCAGTAGGAATATAAGTAGGGCTGCATACAGTGAGTGTACCTTTTTCATACCCCCCTCTGTGGCTGCAGGTCACACTGGGGTCTCTATTTCAACTGGAATGAGGTCACCAAACGAGAACAAAAGCAAACCCAATACAAATGTTTGTCTTCTACTGTGGCCAGAGTACACTCAGAAGAGAGAAGAAAAAGACATAACATTGTACCTTTTGTCACTAGGACGACGAGCCTATACCCGTTTCACACAAAAAAAAAGTACAATCACAGGGACAAAAAAGTACCATATTGTACCTTTTTTTCATGTACAGTGGCGGATGATATGAGAGCTCAGAGATCAGCTGACAAAAGGAGATAAGTCAGAGTAACCTGGGTGGGAGGGTCTCACGTTTCATAATGAACCATCTAGGTGCGTTCTCTCTCCGTATGTAGGACTACCAGGCTGCACTTGAACATGTGATATATAATGTGTGTAGGTGCAGCCAGCCAGTCAGTCAGTCATGCATGCTTCTTTGGGTGTGGGTGAGGACGTTATAATAGGGCTGTATAACGTATATGACAGGTACATGACATCCCTTAGGTAGGCAGGTAAATATTCAAGTTAACTAATTGCCTGAATACCACAGTAGGTGAGTGTTGGGTGCTCCCGTTGAACCGGCGCCATCAAAGTGCTGAAACCACACGACAGTGACGACACCTAGATCCACAAAGAATGGATTGCACGGAGCAAGTTGCACCCTTACTTACAATTGATTATGAATTGAAAATGGGGGACCCTGATGCAAACAAGACAAAAGTCTTTCTCTGGTCTGCATCCCCTTACCAATTGTGTGTATTGAGCCGTACTGTATTGTACCCATTCTGCAATCTGTTAATACAATTTTCATTCAATCAATCACCGTGCAGATTGATTGATTGAATGAATGAACGTTTTATTAACAGATTGCAGAATGGGTACAATACAGTACGGCTCAATACACACAATTGGTAAGGGGATGCAGACCAGAGAAAGACTTTTGTCTTGTTTACATCAGGGTTCCCCATTTTCAATTCATAATGAATTGTAAGTAAGGGTGCAACTTGCTCCGTGCAATCCATTCTTTTGTCTCATTTCCCTTGAATGGAGTTCCAGGTTCTACAAGATAAGACATTTTTCTACTGTGCGTTATCTGCTTCTCTCTCTCTCTCTCTCTCTCTCTCTCTCTCTCTAGAGTAGAGAGTCTCTATACTCCCAAGCCCAAGTGTTTGTTTTTGTCTACCATTTGCATTGCAACATAATGTGCTTCTCCCCAAACCATGAAGCATGAGTAGCATTGATTCTAGCAGCCCAAGTAACCAACCCACCCTGCATCTCTATATACTGTACTACTATTTCTAAGCCATAGAATTCCTGAGGTGGAGCGACACGGTAGTGTAGCAACTAGCATGTAAAAGGAAAAGGAAACAAAAAAAAGTATGTACTGTACAGCCTGCATCCCGTCTGGGAGAGACTGGCTGAGTCACAGACTTCAGCCAGTGTCCTGTGTGTCTCACAGACTTCAGCCAGTGTCCTGTGTGTCTCACAGACTTCAGCCAGTGTCCTGTGTGTCTCATAGACTTCAACCAGCGAGTATCCTGTGTGTGTGTGTGTCTCACAGACTTCAACCAGCGAGTGTCCTGTGTGTGTGTGTCTCACAGACTTCAACCAGCGAGTATCCTGTGTGTGTGTGTGTCTCACAGACTTCAACCAGCGAGTGTCCTGTGTGTGTGTGTCTCACAGACTTCAACCAGCGAGTGTCCCGTGTGTGTGTGTCTCACAGACTTCAACCAGCGAGTGTCCTGTGTGTGTGTGTCTCACAGACTTCAACCAGCGAGTGTCCTGTGTGTGTGTCTCACAGACTTCAACCAGCAAGTGTCTGTGTGTGCGTGTCTCTCAGCCAGCGAGTGTCCTGTGTGTGTCTCACAGACTTCAACCAGCGAGTGTCCTGTGTGTGTGTCTCACAGACTTCAACCAGCAAGTGTCTGTGTGTGCGTGTCTCTCAGCCAGCGAGTGTCCTGTGTGTGTCTCACAGACTTCAACCAGCGAGTGTCTGTGTGTGTGTGTCTCTCAGCCAGCGAGTGTCCTGTGTGTGTGTCTCACAGACTTCAACCAGCGAGTGTCTGTGTGTGCGTGTCTCTCAGCCAGCGAGTGTCCTGTGTGTGTCTCACAGACTTCAACCAGCGAGTGTCTGTGTGTGTGTGTCTCTCAGCCAGCGAGTGTCCTGTGTGTGTGTCTGTCTCTCAGCCAGCGAGTGTCCTGTGTGTGTCTCACAGCCAGCGGGTGTCCTGTGTGTCAACACAGCCGGGAAATGTCAGAATGAAGTCACTGCTTGGCACAGCCAGCACAGCACCTCTGCTAAAGGCCACGGCACAGCACACACACCGACGGGCAATGTTTCAAAGCAATGGAGGATAAGGGCAATGTTAAACAGCAGAGACAGGGACTGGAAAGTAGGAACAACTCTATTTGGACAAGATGTCATGTCATGAGTGTTATCTACTAAATGTTGCCCGTTGAAAGATACTAGCTCAAAATCCTATGTGTAGAAATGAATAAAAAAAGTGCTATTCTGAGCTCCAGCTAGTATTTCTCACGACTTCCTTGTTTCTTAACATCAAACATATGAATGTCCCATTGGCTTAATCCCCGTCCCTGCAGAGGGTTAGGTTCTGTCCCTGTAGAGGACAATATTGGCCAGTTGGGATGACTGCCTCAAACTGTGTGTGCCCTTGTGTCAGGGCTTTTGAAAGACAAGGCAGGCAGGCGGGCCGGCCGGGGCGTGCTCCAGCAACCAGCTAGGCCTCTCTGCCAGAGAAAAAGGTGAGTTGTTCACATTCCACGTTCATGCACCAACCAAACCCCTGGTGTCGTCACACACACACAAATGGCTGAGTTGTTTGTGTGTGTGCCGTGGACGGTACTGTGTGCTTTGCTTTGTAGCATTGCTTTCACCAGGGGAGTGGGAAGGTTAAAACAAATGCATACCATTCCAAACCATTCACACTGTGTGAGCTAGGCTACAACATGACAAGCATGTCGGTAACCTATCCCTTTCAATTCTGTGTGTGTGTATCGTTGCTTTTCAAACTTGTTGTGAGAGGAAACCAACCACAATCGAGTTGGGATAGAAAGTAGAAACCCCCTCCTCCCCTCCGCTGGCCGGGCCATGGGAAACATTGGTATGCTCACTGTGTGGCTCTGCTTTATGAAAAAGTAGTGTTGAACTAAAGTAGCCTGCGTTTCTTTTAGAGGGATAGCATGAGAGAGCAGGGCCAAGTGAGCCCCATTACTACTATAAAAGGAATGTGATGTGGAGGGACTAGGGAGGGCCACACACACTGCAGCACCAACATTATCATTTTTACCAAAGAAAAAAGGGCGATGAATAAAAAAGGGGGAAGAGGGCAGAGAGAAAAACAAACTCTTACCCCAATCCAAGAACTCCAGAATGTTTTTTCTCTCTTCTGAGGGGAGAGTTGTTGCACCTCGTCGTAAAGGCAAATAAGGATATCCAATAGCGTCTCCACACTGAGGCACTGGCCGTTGTTGGACTGAGCCGGCCCGTCCAGGATCAGCTTCTCCAGCTTCTTCAAACGCACTTCGCCCGACATGATGGTTCTGGTTCCGAGGGGACGACGATCCAAGGGACGATCGATAGGGAGAACGGTGTTGTAGAGTTAAAAAAAAAAACGGCCAAATCAAGTGGGTGGCCTTAGTGTTTCAAAAGGGCCCCCGGTAGAAGTTGTCTCACCTTGAGTATATAAAAGGGCTATTTCCAGGGTTTAAATCGATATAGTCATGAGCCCCATTTCACCAATGTATTGATACAATATCTGGCAGGTGAGATGCGCGGTGTCTCCTCATTGTATCCGATCTGTTCCCCCCAAGAAGACACATCATAAAGGAGAACTCACAGCCCCTGACTGTCCGGTCGGACCGGCGGATCTTTGACGTAATGAAAGCAGGGGAAAAAAGATCTTCGTAAAAAAAAAAAAAAAAAAAAAACACACATATAACCCGTGTGTCAATGCAACTCAACAACAACAGATCCCCACGAGTTGTTGATGTTTGTGTTGATGATCCATCCTGCAGCGACCCAAATAATAATAATAATGCATCAACACTCAACAGACACAAGTAGCAAAGCAAGATCTGCAATGCTACAAAGCTGCTGCTGCTGCCCCTCCTGCTGGCTGGGACTGGAAGGGCGAGAGAGGCTTAGCAGGCAGGGCTACAGGGGTTGAGCTAAGCTAGCGAGCAGCTAACCTCACTTCTGTTCAAATCCCATTCCGATCGGAAGAAGAAGAAAAAACGCCATAAAAAAAAAACTATCTACTTTCTTCGCACTCGGCTCCGCCGCACGTCCATTGTCGTCGAAAATCGCGGACTGATCTTATTATTAGTGAAGGAGGGTGTAGAGCAGCTCGATCTTTTTCTCTCTCCACGTCAAGGAGAAGACAGAAGAGGAACGCTGCTGCTGCTGTATTCTTGCTGCTCTCATCCCCCGATCATACCAACCCGGGACACACACACACACACTCTCTCTCTCTCTCTCTCTCTCTCTCTCTCTCTCTCTCTCTCTCTCTCTCTCTCTCTCTCTCTCTCTCTCTCTCTCTCTCTCTCTCTCTCTCTCTCTCTCTCTCTCTCTCTCTCTCTCTCTCTCTCTCTCTCTCTCTCTCTCTCTCTCTCTCTCTCTCTCTCTCTCTCTCTCTCTCTCTCTCTCTCTCTCTCTCTTGCCTCCCCCAGTCGAGCAGATATACAACAGCTACAGCTCGCTGCTGCTGCAGGCAAAATCCCAGATCATCATCATGGCGCCCGTCACACACACACACACTGCCGTCACAGCATCTGCTGTGCGGAGGGAGGCAGGGGGGGGGGGGGATACAGGGAAGGATAGTCAATATTGTGAATGGAAACTGCGGGCTGTCAGTCTGGCATCATCATGGTATGGGATCATGGAACGGCATATTTTTAGAATGAACATCACTGGCTGGCCCTTTAATTGCCCAGCAAACTAACTGTACTACACACACACAGCTCAAGCTAAAGTCATGATTGGACACACACAGCTAAAGGCCGCACTCTGACAACCTGAGCATTAGTTACTACTACTACTGCTATTATTTCCTAAAAGAATAGTTGGGCTTGTATGGGTTTTATTACATTGCTATTACAATGTATTTATTATTGTCGGTGGCTAGAGCCTATAGCCTACGCCTAGATTATCTGGTTATTCATGTTTTACCAGCCTTTCTGTCTTGCTGTTTTCTAGGCAAGTATCACCCATAATAGGTATAACGTTATAGGCCCTTGACAATCTTGAGATTTTCTAAACTCTCATGGGATAAACTCCCATAAGTCCATTTCCTTTCTGTAAAAATCACACACAATACAATACATGTGTCAAGTAGGTTCTCTGTGAGCTAAAGCTATATGTGTCTTCACGTAAATTAGGCAAATGCTTTTAACATTGTTAGCTGATCATTTGCACTGTTAAAATAGGATCCACGTAAGATGGATGAAGCTATCACATCACATGGAAGCTAATTCGGATAGCCTATAACCTACGTTTGGGGTTTAATTCAAATGGAGTGGGCTGTTTTATAAAAAGGCTATGCTCCAAATACACAGATTAATGATTTATAACCTCTACTCGGGCGTTACATTTTAGGGGGAGGCAGGGAGGAGACAACAGGCTTTTGTTTGCAAGCCAAGCTGAATAGATTCATCCTCAAAGTGGGGTCCAGGGGACCGCCACGGGTCCTTGAGAGGCTTCCATTGAGTCCGGAGCAGAACGAGGAATAGGCTCGTTGAATTGAACTATTAGCTATTTCATACACTAGAGATCAGCACAAGAATGTAGGTAAACAACTTATTATTTTGATCTTTTGTTGCCCTGCTATCTAGATTGGTTATGCAATTCTATACCAAAGCATTATCTAACTAGAAGAATGTACTCAGTAGAGTGCAGACCTCTGCCATGGCTTAACGACTTCCCCACTTTGCCGTTACTTTCATACTCAACATTTTACAGGATAAAATGTATTGGATCTGGAGGTTATCAACTATCAAAATAATACATATTGATACCGTCAGTGGGATATCATAAAGAGGCAACACATTTCAGATGTCATCATGATCAGACAAGCTGTTGAGTTCATGGTTTTAGTTTTGTGAGAATAGCGCCATCATGAGGCAAAAGATAAATATGAAATGGCAGAAAATCCAATGTGATGGACTGCATACAGTATAGTAGGTCCTATGGCAGATGTGTCCATGAGCATCTCTGGGTATCATCTTTGTGACTATATGACTAACGTGGTGTCAATGAGCATCTCTGGGTATCATCTTTGTGACTATATGACTAACGTGGTGTCAATGAGCATATCTGGGTATCATCTTTGTGACTATATGACTAATGGGTCAGAAAATACACTAATTTTAAAATGTAACGTTTGGCCTGATGGTGGTGCTAGCAGAAAGGCCATGGTGTCACAAAATCAATATGTTTCTTTATCTAGGGGTCATGAATGTTCACATGTAACAAAGATACATTTGTAAATGTAAGACGGATCGGGAGATACATTCATTTGAAAAATGAAAGTTTGGCCTTATGATGACACTAGAAGAAAGATCATGATATCAATAGGATTCTTCCTCTACCATAGCACATTCCATGGTGATCCGGACATTATTTTCAGAAGTATCATGTTCACAAACAGACAAACTGGGGTGAAAACATAACTTGGTGGAGGTAACAACAAACGTCTTCACAAATAGAGAGAGACCACTGGGACAAAATGGCCTTGTGCATATTCATTTGGTGGTCTTTGGCATGAAATAAAAGAGCTGGTAATTGCAATATAGGCCTACTACTTGTGGATTTTATGGTGGTTTTTGTTTTGGGTTTCTGTGATGTTTCTTCTTGACCTATAAAGCCCATGGGGGCAATTTGTTATGATTTCGGGCTATACAAATACATTTGATTTGATTTGAGTTGACTACTTCAAAGTTTCTCACTCCCAAATGGGCTTCAATACTTTTGGGTCTTACATAAGTAGAAGCTACTTACACAAGAGTTGGCTACTATATGTTTTAGTGAGCCTGGTTCCAGGAGGCCACTGAATTTACTAAATTTGGATCCTAGGCTGAAAATGTTAAAACATTAAACTGTTTATTATTTGAGCAGTTTTGTTCCCCCTCATATCCATGAATGGTCCATGAAAAAGGGGACGGGAAGATAAAACCAAATTCAAGGTGGCACAACATACAAAAATAAGGGATTTAAGTTTTAAATAGAACGTTTACACCATCACACTAAACCCTCAGCTCGGAACTAGGCAAAATCTGCACCTGGCTCGCTGATAACAAACTATCATTACACCTGGGCAAAACAGAGTCCATTCTCTTCGGTTCAAATAACAAACTCAGCAAGCCCGACGGCTTCTCAGTTACAGTGGGTGACAATATTGTCACAAGGAAAGATGAAATTACATACCTGGGTTCCATCCTAGAGGCTAATCTCTCCTGTGACAAAATGGCATCCAATGTAATAAAAAAAGTCAACCAACAAACTCGATTCTTGTACCGGATCTCCTCTCTGGTAAACAAGAATACCCTGAAGACTCTGGCAGGAGCACTCATTCAAGGGTACTACGACTATGCTTGCACCTCATGGTACCAAAGCACCTCAAAGGCGCTAAAAACAAAATTACAAACATCTCAAAACAAACTGGTCAGACTTCTGCTTGACCTTACTCCTAGAACCCACCTCACCCCTGCCCACTTTGACTACCTAGGATGGCTTAGAGTAGACGACAGAGTACAGCAACTTGTAATGGGCCTGGTCTACAAGATACACTACACGACTAAGGTACCCATGTACATGTCAAAATACTTCCCAAAGGTCAGTGAATACCACGATCACAACACCAGAGGGAGCTCCACAAATCATGTTAAACCCAGATTCGGCTCAAACAAGGGACTAAACACGTTTCGCAATTATGCCACATCAATGTGGAACACCCTACCCACAGCTGTAAAGGAATGTGAATCACTACCCACTTTCAAAAACACTCTCAAAAAACGCCTACGGGAGACTGCAATTCGAAACTGGCCCCTGTAAATGTCCTAAACCAACCCCCTCCAATGTACAGTAAATGACCAAGTATGGTTTTGTCAATATTCCAATGTACAGTTTTTCTTGTACAGTTGTACAGTGTCCCCCACCCACCCACCCCTCCTACCCACCCCCCCCCCCACCCAACCAACCACCTCAAATGTACAGTCCCCCCCCACCCCCACCCCCACCCCACCTATCCAACCTCCTCCAATGTACAGTTTATACGTCAAATGTATATACTCTCTTTGCTGGACTCTTTTTGTATCACAAACAGTACTGTATTTGCAAATCTGGTATGTCATAAATGTATAGATGTAGCAGTACTGTCTATCTGTAAATCTATGGGGGACCCTGATGTAAACAAGACGAAAGTATTTCTCTGATCTGCATGACTGCATCCCCTTAACAATTGTATGTATTGAGCAGTACTGTACTGTACCCATTCTTGCAATCTGTTAATAAAGTTTTCAATCAATCAATCAACTACGCATAATAATGTGGCATGATTGCGCCCTCTGCTGTGTAACACGACTTCCTACAATTTATAGTTTTAGGAAACGCTTGCTACTTATTTCCTCCTTATTTTACGACAACTGTCAGACTGCGACTGTTTTCAGGACATGGTTTATTTTAATTCACCCGAAGACTAATTCTGAATGCAGGTAATTCTGCATGTAAAACGGCATATCATATAACGCAATCTTTGTTGTAGTAATTGGTCATTTTATTATATCATCTTCCAACATAACAGACATGGGCCGACATTTGTGTTGCGTCGATTAATTAACAGGTAATGAAAATATGTAATGTTAGACATACTTAATTAGTCTAACAAATGTCTGATCCTATTTCATCAAGCGTATACACAAAGATAAAATAGAAGAGGATAAAAGGCAATCAATCGCAATTACTAGGCAATTACTAGACTTTATTGTAGTTGTACTTGAAACGTTGAGAGACAGTCGAGCAATAATGATATTGTCTTTGCACATGTCTAGCGCGTTTATCGCCGCCCATCAGACCCGCTCAATGATTATTGGCAGGCAGCTCTGACTTCATTCAGACCCTCAGAGTGTATGTTGACGTCTGCAGCTGCCTGGGCCATTAACGTGCAAACTAAGAGCATTACATTTCTCCAAATATTTGATGTTAAGATAAAGCAAGCTATACCAGGATCTAGCATACTCAGGAAGTTGGTGACAATAGCGAATGTAAATAATTAGGACTTGGCCCCCCACCACCAAAACAACTCCAATATTGACTTTTGCACAGGCAGCTGAGGCCCCACCACCACCACCATGTTGCCATTAATAATTCTAATGTGTTATTCACATGACCCAGGACAGTTCAATCAATATTTGTGAACATGAGCTATATAGCCTACTTTCTCATAAAGCCAGAAACCAGAGATGTCAGACTCAAACCTGTGATGTCATAAAATCTGGAACTGCTCCATAGACAGTGAATGGGAGACTGTTTTTGTGTTTGAGCTTTATTCCATAATAGTGTTCTCAGTTCTGAAGCAGAAAATGTACCCATATATACTCAGAACATTGCCCTCTTGGACACTTTTTGTATCACAAACAGTACTGTATTTGCAAATCTGGTATGTCATAAATGTATAGATGTAGCAGTACTGTCTATCTGTATGTCGTGTGTGTCATATATGTTATGATGAATAGAAAATGGGGGACCCTGATGTAAACAAGACGAAAGTCTTTCTCTGGTCTGCATCCCCTTAACAATTGTATGCATTGAGCTGTACTGTACCCATTCTGCAATCTGTTAATAAACTTTTCAATCAATCAATCAACCCTGGGTGTTCTCAGTGTCATCTTTACCATCTTTCCCAATTAATTGTCTGGAGAGCAGCTCTATAGACTTTATACTTGATTACGTCACAACTTTGAGTTTTAGCACTCCAGTTTGTTGTTTTCTTTCACTAAGGGGCCCAACAGTGCCTAAATGTACAGTCCATGTGACATTAAACAATATATATATATATAGGGACTCATTCATGCTTGCTGGTTTCAATTGTATTTTATTCCCCATAGTGAGAGCAGATTATAACCTGAAACCAGAACGTAGGCCTAATCTGGGCCTTTAACCACAACAAGCGCTTTTCATGTTTGTAAGCAAGGAGATTTCATGTGTCGCACAAATGGAAGGGAATGGCCTATAAATTGGACTGCTTTCTAATGCAAATGTATGGATGTTAATTAACACCTGCATTGTTGATTGTAAGGAGCTTGTTGGCCTTTGATTGGAAAGAATTGTCACCCGGTGCCATTAGGGGCATAGCTTTGAACTAGGGAGAGCTGTCTGTTTGATTGGCATGGGAAGGAGGAAAGACTGAGAAATATCACACAAACGGCATCTTAATTTACCGAATTAGGCCTTGTAATGTGAGAGAACGTTCCATTGTGGCTCTCAACAGTCCCTGTTACTATAGGGAGAGGGCTGTGAGACTGGGCCTTTGACTGGACTGGACAATAGTTATAGACTTAATTTACATGTCTACAGCTATGATTCTGACTTCAGACAATTTAACTGATGGCCCCATTACTGCCTTTTAGTCCCATGGCTCAATTTGATGCAAATGAATGGCCTTGGAAGTTGTGTGCCATGCATCGTACAACAACACTGTGCACATAGGAACAAACTATGCACATTATATCAACAAACTATAATGTTCATTTGAAATTTGCTATGAGTAAATATTCAAACTGATGACTGATAATACATCATTAATGCATGAACGCACCTACAATATAACAACATAATGCATGCAATCAATAGTCTGACAATAATTATGACTAAGCTATTACCAGGCTAGATTCGGATAACCTTATATGCTGAAATATCCATATAGGCAGGCTGAATACTGCTACTTATTAAATCTCTTATTTTACCATTTATAATTTGTACACAATGTTCTTTAACAACCATTGCCCGTGTGCTGCTGTTTGCCAGCTCAATTTCCCACAGAGGATAATAAAGTCTTATCTAACTATAATTCATCATGTGCATGGATTGTGACATATAGTAAACATCATTCAGATATACTAATATACATTATAATCCTCTAAATCCTGCTGTATTAGAATCACGAGTGTGTGGTCCCAGGACTGTAGTCTATGGATGGTTCCCCTCTTGACAGTCATCTGTCATTTGGTCTTCCTGTGTGCCCCAGTCTGTCTGACATCTCTGAGCAAACAGGGCCCAATACACAACCGCCCAGAGACCAGGGGCCCTCTGGGGGCAGCCACTGCGAGGGCCCTCGTCTAATGTTTGTGTGACAAAAAAAGGCAAGGCAAATCCCTGCAATGGAATCAGATAATCACCAACCTGTGAAGAGCCTGCCCCAATCCACATCCACAGCACCCACCAGGAGGGGGGGGGGGGGGGGTTACCCTATCTCAGCCACTGGATTAACTGTCTGTTTGGCTAATAATTTTAATCTGCTGGAGAAGGCCTGGAATGGGTGACGGGGCACGGAATAAACATCTAATCCCTTGACCCCCCACCTCCACACTTGTCCCACGATGAACCGTGACTGACCGCATGAGTGACCAGTTGAATGCCCCCCCCCCCCATAGCTCTGCAGCACTCCTAATCTCAAACAGCCTCAGCGAGCTAAAATATAAATTGGTTCCCTACCCCTGCCGGGCCAGACACGTATTAGTCTGTGACAGAAATAACCACATTGTGTGGCAGACTGTTGCCAGACTTCCCCGAGCTGACAGTGTTGGTTGGAATGTGTACATCGGGGTGCGGGGTGTGTGTAGACAAGGGTGCTACTGAGCAGAGGCCACGTCAGGTTCGTAGGGGTCACTGGATGGCTGTCTGGGGCACACATCTGTAGAAGGTTGTGTAGTTGGTTCACAACCCATTTGATGCTGTGGGGCACCACTTTAAATTGGATTTTACTTTTTAGGTTGTAATTGTTCACAAATTACACATTTTCCGTAAAATGTGCCAGGATCCCCCCCTTTTTGTTTTATGCATTTTTTTTTGTTTTGTTATGAGTGCCCAAAGTAAGGAAAATGCAATCCTATGACATCATCGAATTGCACTGACTGAGATGATTGAAAGACAATTTTATGACCAATCACGTCATATGTTAAACATCAAACATGTTCCTCCATAATTCTATAGATGTTTGATAGACAATAACATTTTCCTTCAATCATATCATGCAACGCTAATTCCATAATGTCACAGACTGTATTTTCCTTATTTTGGCAGCTTATAATTAAAAACTCATAAAATAAATGTATTTTTACTAAACTATACCAAACATTTGCATCCTAAAAGTAAATTTCAGTGGAATACCCCTTTAAACAAGCGTAAATAAATAATTCCAAGGCACACAATAATAATAATAATAATAATAATAATAATAATAATAATAATAATAATAATAATAATAATAATAATAATAATAATAATAATAATAATAATAATAATAATAAATGTCATATATAAAGCATGGAGTCAACAAAACATGAACAGCTGCTGGCCAAGAGCAAAATCGATTAACTTTGACTAATTTGAGAAAATGTATATTATAGGCTGATTTAATTATATTGTAATGAAGGAAAATGTAGTACTTTTGTTTGACATCACTATACTTCATTTGAGCAAAATATCAGGGAAACATATGTGATGGGGGGATGATATGAGGAAACATGATGAGAATATTGTCTTGAATCTCGAATATCAGTCAACGGTTTTTAGGTGCAACTTTACATAAGGTCAGACAAAAAAGAACAAAACTCACATCATCATTAGTATAACTGCCACTACTTCATACCTTAGCTTGTTTTTTCATCAGGATTTAGGATGTTCTCACAGTGGCAATACAGTTTAAAGAAAGGGGTTGTGTGGATGGATGACACATCCAGACTAGAGACAATGTTTTACTGCCAACAGCTAACATGCGAAATGGGCCTCACGTTTGACTCTGCATTATTTATTTCTGATATCAAATGCCACGACATGCTACCAATATAGACCGTTTTAGGGGTTATATACTGTAGTGAAATTACACCATACATGAGACGGACGCCATGCGTCACTTGATCCTGTTTGAAGTGCGTATGGTCACTTCGATATCCTGTCTTGGACAGGGCTTTAATGTCGCACCTTTGTTCTGATAACGGTCCCCACCCCCATCGACAAAGTGCGAACGACTGGAGGCGTCGCGTGCATATAAGGGCCCCTCGAGTGTCACAGAGGCCACTGTCTTTCTGTGAGCACCACGCACTGCTACTGTGCGCTCCCTCCCTCCCTCTCTCTCTCTCTCCTCTGGACCGCCGAGGTGTTTAACGATGGATATTCTCCGTGCCGCCTGTGTTCTGTGCGCCGCGTTCATCGCCTTAGCCAAAGCTTTTACGCACGAGGAGGACATGAAAAGCGCTTTTCTTCAGAAACTGGGATTGGATGAGATCCCGAGGATCCATAAACGGGATCTGGAGAACCTGGTGATCCCGGCTCATATTAGGAACAAGTACCTCTCCATGATGAAGCTGCACCACAGCAGGAAACGCAGGTCCCTGCCCAGTCTGGCGGGTATTCTGAGGGGCATCCCCGGCAATGCAGGTAAAAACCCTCTTTGACATTATTTTGAAACAATATATTATTAAATACATTATTGGTATTAGTGCATATTTGACTAGTTGTTACTCAGCTGATAAGAGTTTTACCCATCCTGCTGTCTTGTTGTACACAACGTGTAAGTCGCTTTGGATAAAAGCGTCAGGTCAAATGTAATGTAGCTGAACCTGGATACATGAATGATAAAGCTATGTGTAATCAATGACATTTCGTGCGTAATGGCCTTTTTACGCGCAGCCGCTCACCCCTCAAAATGTATTTCATCCAAATGTAATGTCCTATAAATATAACCATTGTAAACTAATAGCTATAATGCTTTTTGTTGTAGATATATCCGGGCAGTTTGTGTATTCCGACACCACAAGGCAACGCATATTGTTCGACATGGAGGCGAGGATCCCGCACAACAGCGAGGTGACCATGGCGGAGCTCAGGCTCTACAAGTCGTCGTCCTTCCATCAGCGCTCCATGCCCGAGAGGAGGAACCACCGGCCCGTCAACAACGCCAGAGTCAGCATCTACTGGGTGGACGTGCTCCCGAACGGATCTAACCGAACCTCGCTAGTGGACTCACGGTAAGACGAGAGAGAGAATGTCTCACAAAAAAAAACGCCCATGTGGCTAATTGGATTGTCATGACATGTTGTCAAAAACCATAGCAGCACCACCACACAAGTGTTCTAATCGATCACACCCTTTTGCCTGTTCACATGTTAGGTTGATCCCGATTCATGAGGCCGGCTGGACGAGCTTTGATGTGACCCAGGCGGTGCACTACTGGGCCAAGGCCCAGCGGACAGCGACACCCATGCACCTGGAGGTGTGGATCGAGGGCGAGAGACCTGGCAGCTACGCGGCAGAGATGGCCAAGAGTGTCCACTTTACCACCCAGGCGCAGACTGGCAACACCTTGGGAGACCCCGAGCTGGTCCTCTACACACTCAACCTCGAAGAATACGGGTAAGGACGCGCGCTTTGATCACACACACAGGATATTGTATTAGAGTGACAATTAGGCGCCTAATTTCCCTTTTGCATCATTTGCATTGATTACACGAGTAGTACGTGGATACTAACAGCCCTCTCTTCCTCCCTCCCTCAGTTCTCGCGGCGATTGTGAAAACAGTCCGAGCAAAGACACGTCATGCTGCAGGGATCAGTCCTACGTGGATTTCCGTGCCCTCACGTGGACGCAGTATTGGATCATCGAGCCCGCGGGTTACCAGGCGTACCGGTGCGCCGGAGGCTGCAAGCAGCCCAAGCGCAACTATGGCTACGGGGAGAGGAGGTGTACTGTGGCCGAGAGCGCCCCATTGCCCATGATGTACCTGGTCAAAAAAGGCGACTACACTGAGATAGAAGTGGCAGAATTCCCCAATATGATTGTTGAGAAGTGCGCATGTACAATGGACAACATCTCCATGGTCTGACGTTGGGGGTGGAGGTGGCAACACGACACTTACAGTACTTTCTATTTAAAATGAATGGTTATTTGCAGGGATATAAAAAAGATATCAGGCAGTACCAGCTTTCCTGACCAAATGAACTTTCCCCAAGCACTTTGTAAATAATAGGAACTTTGATAGCATTTGCCATTTGTATTTTTTTTTAGTTGTATTGATGAATAAAAAATGAACGTCTGATTTGATCTCAGATGTCTTATATTTTCAAGCTGTATATATAGTATGGATGAGTGACATATTTTATGTTCAGAAAATAAAATATTTTTTTCATTAACAACGTCTTACTTGTCCTAACCTCCTTAACTCCCATATACTTCTGGGAGTCGTGGGGGGGGGGGGGATTGTGGAAAATGAACACTGTTTGAAACTAGAAAGCTACCAGAAAACCTACCACTTACCATTTCACGGCTTGTTTACAAAGTCAGGGCCTACATAAAAAAAATAATACATTTATAGTAAGTCAATTACGTTTGGTAAACTAATTGCGGGCTCTACAAATGTAAACCAACCCCCCTGCTATAGCCGTCTTTCTTCACAATCCCTTATTTGCACTGTATTCAATATGGAAGTGGTAATTGCAGAGCAAACTGAACATTTGCCTAATGACTGTTGAGACTTATTCCATCGAGGTACACAACAATGCCATCGACCAGCCATCCTGAGGGAAACATGAAGTCAATCCACATCACCATGGAGAAGGGCTACGGGCGTTTACATCAGGATTAGCAAATGGACTGGGGGCCCAGCAGTGGTAATCAGGGAGGTCTGTGGGGGCCCCAATATCACATGGCCTGTTTGCTGTCTGTGTGGGGGGCCTTGTAATACACTAATGGGTTACTGTAGTATGTTACAGCTAATGCTGATGTAGGTAAACATGCTGCATTGTTAAAGTCAAGCAACTGTCTGAGAGGGCAGTGGATTAACACCAACAGGAAGGATGTGAATAGAGAAGTCAGATTATGAATCTGAGGGCCCCTGGGCTCAAACATGTCTGGGGCCCCTCCATCCACAGAACTCATTGGCACACATGACATGGTAGGGTTGATACCGCAGTGATTCCATGATTAATAAACTCATGACAACAGAAGTATTACCGGTGACATTTTACAAAATGATGCTCAATATCTGTAGAGCGCTTACTTTAATATTTAACGTTATTCGGCTACATTGATACGCTGTGTCTGTCCATCTACGTGTTTTAATTCATTTTCAATGAGCATCCATTTTTTTGTTAGGTTCTAAATTTGAAAATAAACCAACGGACAGTAATACCTTCCCTCAATTTTCTATCCGTTCATTCATATGTGACGGAGCAATGTACTGTAGCTGCAGCCTTTAGCGCATCTCACAAACATCCTGTTGCTGGTCTGGACTGGTCCTCTGAGCTCCTCTCCAGTCGAATTTTTGCTGCAGCGTGGCTTAAATCCAAAATATTACCAAATACACTCCTATCATTGTCATGTTGTCTCTAGAGCCCTCTTTCCTTCATGTGGAGTTAAATCTACTCTCAAGGTGAAAGTGAAACTTAAGCTAATGCTGCAGACCTATAAAATAGCTCTGCTGTTCTCACTGACTTTCAGTTTATAATGCTGTGACTTTTGAATTTGACAAATTCCTTTTTCATTTGATGAACATGGACACTGATATGCGGAAATATAATAAATGGGTTTTTATTTCTAATGTACAACACTGGCATACTAGGACTGCTACTGTTCCTAATTTATGCAAATGACATGTCGTCAGCTTGTGACTGCAACTTGTTCTTGTTCGCAGATGACTCAGCCCTGCTGGTCTCTGACAAGAACAAGTTACAGGTTGAAAAAACCCTCAGCTCGGAACTAGGCAAAATCTGCATATGGCTCGCAGATAACAAACTATCATTACACATGGGCAAAACAGAGTCCATTCTCTTCGGTTCAAATAACAAACTCGGCAAGACCGACGGCTTCTCAGTTACAGTGGGTGACAATATTGTCACAAGGAAAGATGAAATTACCTACCTGGGTTCCATCCTAGAGGCTAATCTTTCCTGTGACAAAATGGCATCCAATAAATTAAAAAAAAGTCAACCAACTAACTCGATTCTTGTACCGGATCTCCTCTCTGGTAAACAAGAATACCCTGAAGACTCTGGCAGGAGCACTCATTCAAGGGTACTACGACTATGCTTGCACCTCATGGTACCAAAGCACCTCAAAGGCGCTAAAAACAAAATTACAATACCACGATCACAACACCAGAGGGAGCTCCACAAATCATGTTAAACCCAGATTCGGCTCAAACAAGGGACTAAACACGTTTAGCAATTATGCCACATCAATGTGGAACGCCCTACCCAAAGCTGTAAAGGAATGTGAATCACTACACACTTTCAAAACCACTCTCAAAGAACACCTACGGGAGACTGCAATTCGAAACTGGCCCATGTAAATGTCCTAACCCAACCCCCTCCAATGTACAGTAAATGACCAAGTATGGTTGTCAATATTCCAATGTAGTTTTGCTTGTACAGTTGTACAGTGTTCCCCCCCACCTCCAATGTACAGCCCCCCCCCCCCCCCACCTCCCCCAATGTACAGTTTTTACATCAAATGTATATACTCTTTTCTGGACTCTTTTTGTATCACAAACAGTACTGTATTTGCAAATCTGGTATGTCATAAATGTATAGATGTAGCAGTACTGTCTATCTGTATGTCATGTATGTCATATATGTCCTGATGAATTGAAAATGGGGGACCCTGATGTAAACAAGACGAAAGTCTTTCTCTGGTCTGCATCCCCTTAACAATTGTGTATTGAGCTGTACTGTATTGTACCCATTCTGCAATCTGTTAATAAAGTTTTCAATCAGTCAATCAATCAAACGTTAGAAAGTAGCACTGGTGGGCGGTTAGGTGGCCGAGCGGAGATTGCGTTCGTCACCAACCCCGGAGCTGTGAGCTGGATTCGCCTGTTCGAATCCAGCTCACAGCTCCGGGGTTGTCACCAGCTTGGCTGGCCGTCTGCACTAATACAATTGGCTGTATTAGAGGGTGGGAGAAGCTGGCGGGGTGGGTCCGGGTCGTTGTAAACAGCGACTCCTACAGTTCGGTCGGGGCGCCTGCTAAGCGCGGATAGGACTCGAGGGGGATAGTGTGGTCCTCCCACACGCTACGCCCTCTCGATGAGAATCCGCGCTGCCAGGTGAAAAGAAGCGGTGATTGGCTGGACGTGTGTCGGAGGAAGCACGTGGTAGCCTCCACTCTCCCAGATGATCTGACTGTGGGGGGTAAGTGCGCAGCGACCAGGAAGGGACTGGGAATTGGCATACGACTAACATTGGGATGGGAGAAAAATCGGAGGAAAATGGAGGGGGAAAAAGACCAATATATAAAAAAAAAAAAAAAAAAGTAGCACTGGTGACGTGAAATCACTGAGCCCAGAGAGGAGTGGTTTGGCAAAAAATAGTTCAGAGTATATTTGCTTAGAAAACGTAAATGTTTAATTCAATTATTTTCTATTTCTCCACGTGGTAAATACACAGGTCACAACATGTTTACAGGAACGTTTTGGAGTTGTATTTGGAGTGTATTTCGTGACTGTAGGGAACTTCAAGGTAAAGGTCTGACCCACTTCCAGTGATGAAGCTAAACTACGCTAACGGTGCGGGCGTTCCCTAAGCCTAATGCATGCAGAGACAAAAAAGGTATGTATCTTCTTGTCTAACTCCAGGGAAGATGTTAAATAAGCTAATTTCCCAAAATGTTGGAGTTTTCCTTTAACACTGAGTAACACTGGTATTGCCGACTATCTTGGCAAGCCTATACTACATGGTACAATGTGGTGGAAGGCCTGAAAGTGATCAGATTAGTGACTAGACATAGCGAATTGGGCAGACCGGGGGGCCCTTTTAACTACTATTGCTGGGGGCCCGTTTCAATCACCCAGCAGCCCTGGAGGCATGCTTGGTCTGATTTTGAGGGGCTTCTTTAGGGCTTGCATGATCTTTGGGCCCTTGGGCCATTGTCCCATTTATTGGCCATGGATTAGCAAGCTATAACACTGAAGAAGGAATATGTAATTCCGAAACATGTTTGTTTCAGGCTGCCATTAAATTTTTAACCTGAGAGTGCTGGTCTGGCTTCACTGCTTCTTTTATATAATACTTAATGGGATTTCAGCACCCAGTGTCGTATCTTGAGAGCGCGGTCTAACTTGACATTTGGCCATGGATTTGCCTTTGAGCAAAGCTCAACCAAAGCTGTATGGTGTCAGGTCTCGCAAACTGGGATTCTGGCTACCACTGGACCCAACGGCCTCCCAAATAGTTGAGAACACATACCCTTCACATCCACTACAAACTAATGCCCTCAGTTTCAAGTTTCTTTAATAGTTGTCATACAGAAGTACAGAATACTTTTGTACAAAATGCTTCTTACTGTTGCGCTCCAGAGACTGTGCATGACAAGATAAGTATGAAATAAAAACATAGTAAAAATTAGAAGTAAAAAAAAAAGAGGTCACAGTGTTCAGTTTAGACATATGTACAATGTTCGTAGACGTAGTTACCATACAATATACAATACTGTGCAGTGTACTAATATACAATACTATATAGTGCAAGGCATAAATGGACGAGGTGCAGTTTAGGTACAATTCACAGTAGGTGTACGAGTTGTAGTGCAAATCCTTTATCAATAAATATAAAGTGTAAGTGTGTTTGTGTGATCTAAAGTGTGGAGAGTGGGTGCTGCAGTGTGTTGTTTGTTTGAGTGAGTGTGTGCGTGTGGGTGTGTGTGCTGTGTGCATTTGATGGTTGTTGCATAGTGATTATTGTTCGTTTAGCGATTATTGTTCGTTTAGCAGCCTGATGGCCTGGGGATAGAAGCTCCTTCTGAGTCTTTCTGTGCTCGCCATAAGACTCCGGTATCGCTTGCCTGACGGCAGCAGTTCAAAGAGGCAGTTGTTCGGGTGGCTCGAGTCCTTAATAATTCTCTTAGCCTTCCCCTTGCACCGCTTGTTGTAAATGTTCTGGAGGGTGGGAAGCCCCCCTCTAATTGTGCGTTCGGCTGAACGTGTCACTCTTTGTAGTCTGCTACGGTCTTGTGCAGTGCTATTCCCAAACCAGGAGGTGATGTTGCCGGTCAGGATGCTCTCTATTGTACATGAGTAGAAGTTCCTAAGGATCTTCTGACTGACTTGGAACTTCCTTAGGCGCCTGAGGAAGTAGAGGCGTTGTCGTGCCTTCTTCACAACACTGTCAATGTGTGTGGTCCATGTCAAGTCCTCGGATATGTGGGCTCCGAGGTACTTGAAACTGTTCACTCTCTCAACTGGTGCCCCGTCGATGCTGAGGGGGCTGTAGTCCTTGACCCCCGACCTCCTGAAGTCCACAATCATCTCTTTTGTTTTGCTGACGTTCAGGGAGAGGCAGTTCTCCTGACACCACTGTGACAGGTTCTCTACCTCTTCCAGGTAGGCCCTTTCGTCGTTGGCAGAGATCAGGCCCACCACTACTGTGTCATCAGCAAATTTGATGATGGTGTTGTTGTTCCGCTGTGCTACGCAGTCATGTGTGTACAGGGAGTAGAGGAGGGGGCTCAGAACACAGCCCTGGGGGGCCCCTATGTTGAGCGTGATGGATGAGGAGGTGCAGTTGCCGGCTCTTACCACCTGGGGTCTGCCCGTCAGGAAGTCCAGGACCCACTGGCACAGGTCATAGTTCAAGCCCAGGTCCCTGAGCTTGGCTATGAGTTTGGAGGGGACTATGGTATTGAATGCTGAGCTGTAGTCGATGAACAGCATTCTCACATAGTTCCCCTGCCTCTTGTCCAGATGTGATGCTGCTGTGTGCAGCACATGGGCTATGGCGTCCTCCGTGGACCTGTTGGGGCGATATGCAAATTGCAGAGGGTCCAGGTTGATGGGGAGGGAGGAACAGATGTAGCCCTTCACTAGCTTCTCAAAGCACTTCATGGCTATGGAGGTGAGGGCTACAGGGCGGTAGTCGTTGAGGCAAGCGGGCGTAGATTTTTTGGGTACAGGGATGATGGTGGACTTCTTCAGACAGGTGGGGATGACGGCCTGTTCCAAGGACAGGTTGAAGATGTCAGTGAATACCGGGGCCAGTTGGTCGGCACAGACTTTTAGGACGCGGCCGGGGATGCCGTCCGGTCCTGCTGCCTTCCTGATATCCACTTTTTTAAAGATCCGTCTCACCTCATGCTCTGTTACCCTGAACACTGAGTCTCCATCAGCAGACCCCCCCCCCCCCCATTGCCGTGGTTTGTAGGCTGGTGTTGTTATTCACAGCCTCAAACCTCGCATAGAAGGAGTTGAGATCATTTGCTAAGGAGATGTCACTGTTCAGTTTGAGGGGGGTTCCTTTGTAGTCTGTCATTGTTCTGAGGCCCTGCCACATGCCTCTAGAGTCAGCCTGTTCAAACTGAAGTTCAACTTTATCCCTGTAACGCCGTTTTGCCTCTATTACTGCTCTCCTGACGTTGTATCTTGCCATCTTGTGTTCTTCCATGTTGCCTGTCACCAGCCCGGTGTTGTATGCTGATGTGCGCACTTTCAGAGCCTCACGGACGGATTTGTCTACCCAGGGCTTTTGATTTGGGTAGATATTAATTTTGGTGGAGGGGATTATTACTTCTACCTGAGTACAGACATAGTCAATCACCGTTTCGGTGTATTCGTTAATATTGGCTGTGTTATCACGGAATACACTCCATTCTGTGCTTCCCAGCACTGCTGCGACACTGAATAAAAGGGGCTTAGGTCGCTTCGTGCCTTCCTCCATCAGACTGCTGAACGCCTAGGTCTGGTGGAGGCCGGACTCTTTTAACCACTGAACACATGAAGTTCCGAAGGGAAAATAAAGTAGTTTGAAAGGGTATGTGCTCCATGTCAAAGTGCAGAAATCGACTGGTTTGCAGACGCACACAAACTGTCAAGGAAGCAGAGTGGGACACATGCATCAGCGAGAACTCTGCACTGATCAGAAACAGATGGCCAGAATGACAGTAAATCTGTCAGATAGATTAACAAAACTCACTGGACCCCTAGCACTCTCGCAAACACTCGAGATTGTCCGAGCTAAATTGATCAAGGGGGAGTGGCTGTTTGCTCCCTTTAAATTGAGCCAATCAAAATGCTGGCTCAAAAGCAAGGTTGTGCTTTGCTGTCCCAGTGGGCATTGTGATGGCAAAGAAATAACATACCATGTCCAGTGTCCCTTTCTGATGAGTCACTCAAAATTAACAGGGAGTGTTTAGTGGTCAAATTGGGACAGGAATTCTGTTGGGTACCTAAAAATCATTAACTTCTGATATACTGTATATGTAAGAGGAATGTCATGCATTTACCATTACATGAGGGCAAATAACGAGTACACATCTACTTAAATATAATATAGCAATATTGATTTATGAAACCACAAGGCCCATTTTATAGTAGTTTAATTTATTTCAATGGAGTTGACAAAAAAAAGACACAAATGCAACGTTTGAACACATATCAAAACATTGTCCGATAAAAAATACAATAGAACCCAGTAGGCTTCAAAGCTGTTGGGGCTTTTGGTTTTAACAAAACACCAGATATTTATCCTGCAACATAAAATATAGTCAATCATAGGCTACACTCAAATTTATGTTGTGTATCCAGTACATTTAAAAGGGCGGGCATAAACTCTCCATTTTTAAAACATGAAAATTCAACAGGTACCGCTAGCTAGCAGGGCGAACTAACACTTTCATAATCACAACACAGCATACCTGAAGTCAGTAATGGACATTCATGCATGGCTGAAATAGTGGACTATATATACACACTATGATAATTTAAATTCAAAATCAAGATAATGGATGCTCAAATTCTATTTCTAGCCTGATCAGGTTCCAATAATCAACATTTCTAGTGGTACGTCAAGTTATAATAGGCCTGCAGTTTCAAGAAGTACAAGTTGTGGCAATATTGGAATCCTCTGTAATGTGGTTTCGACACCATTCGCTGTAACAAGGAGAAGATGCAGGGCCAAACTGCCATGTGAGATCTGCTCAGGATTTGCACCATCATCCAGTAGAATTTTGTTTTAAAGTTGAAAAACGTTTACTGATGCAGAGATGAAATTGGTATCAATCGTCCGATCAGACTCTGGGATAAGATGGCAAATAAGTGCAATTCCCATGTTCCTTTTTACGTTGTGCCAGCGGTTAACGCGTGTTGCTGGTTGTGAGTCTTGTGACCATGAGGCAACATCATGGAGCCCTTGTATTTGCTGGTGAAAATGGGAGCCCATTGTAAATTGTCTCACCAACACCTCAGCCATAAAGTAGGCCCATCTTGAATTACATACCACAAATCCCATACATGTGCTAAACTCACCACAGAGGCCCATCTCCATTCATCAAAAAAAAAAAAAAAAGGATTGTTGCAATAAAAACATGTAGAAAATGTTATATCTAGCACTGGCAAGAAAATACTTTGTTGTGTGTGGTCACATAGTTTTGAGGTGTTATGCGACTTCTGACAAGACGGCACAAATGCATGCTACACCGTTATCCAGAAAGTTGCCATGATCCAAGTAATGTTGACCCTTTTTAAAAATAAAAGGACATAAACTCTTAATACATTAAAAAGCAGGAACCACATACTCTTCACTATACACCTGAGAATCAAAGTCAGTGCTCTACAGTAAGAAACAAATTAGCAGAATGCCGTACTAACAAGGCTCTCATGCCCCTTAAAAAAAATGGCTTGGCCAATATGCATTAGAATACCTACAACCACCCGTACTAGTGTATCAAAGACAGGACACTTAACACGTAGACGTGTCCTTCACTGGATCATGAGAAGGGGCTGATGTCTTGTTTATGGAGTAAATTAGGACATAGGCTAGCCCAGTCAAAGGTCCTTTACGCACCTTTGAAATTCAATCAAAAGTCATAAGCCAGTGAGAGTTGTAAAAAAGCCAAAGGGTATTTTATTGTTAAAGTCTATGGAGTTTAGGTTACAGGTTTGATGGAAAAAAGACAAAACCAGATACTTTTCCTTAAGATTTTGCAGCTTTTCAATTCAGCAGTTGTGATGACAATGGACTACATATACAATCTAACAACACTATTAGCTACCGTGCCCGTTAAGAAGCAAAGGTTTCCTTGCAAAGAAAAAAGAAATTACTGTGTTTTCTTAAACTTCTCATAAACAAATATCGAAAACTAAGCAAAAAAATAATAATATTTACAATTCTTCATAAAAAAAAGGGGAGGGGGAGGAAAAAGAAATTATAAATCACAGCACCGATAAAATGCACGACCCTGAAAACTTTCAAAACATCTGCCGCGCCGGCAAAATGTGGTTCCCGATATTCAAAAAAACATGACTTTTTTTCTTTTTCTTAAAAGCACGTGATTTAAAAGTGGTGGAAAAAGACCAGTAAGTGTAAAAAAGAAAAAAAGAAAAAAAAGGAAAACAATAATCGAATGAGACTGAACCCATGTGTATGTGTATATATATATAAAGCTTCAAAGAGACTCGTCTAGGCCACGTCTCCTTTTTGATGTGGAATGTTGTTGCTGCTCCATATCGCTTTAGTCGCTGTTGTCAGTTGGTAGTTTTTTTTCTTTTTGTATTTAAAAGTGGGTTCTAGAAAAAAGCAGGGGGGGGAGGGAGGGAGGGAGGGATGGGGTGTTCCGTGGCTAGCGGTGGTTCTCAGTGTCTGCACCACCAGTCCTTTACAAACACACACATACACACAAGTCTCTTCTCAGTAGTACCCTGGCTGATACTGCTGACTCCAGGGCTTCTGGTTCCAGAACTGAAAACACAAAAGCAGCACAAAAACAATGAGTTAATATGTTAAGCATGAAGCTACATACAGATTAGGAATATCGAGGGAGACGGACTTTTCATTTAGCTGCCGCTTTTTCCGAAGCAACTTGCAGGTTCTGTACAACAGGTCAGAGGGAAGGGTACAACAGACATGAGTAATAACATGTTTATCAGAAAACATAAATAAAGTATTAATCGACCACAAGAAAAAGGGTACATAATGTATGTTATAGCCATAAGTAATATATTTATGTATTGTACAAGTTATACATTTTATATAGCAAAAGTCCAAAACAAAAACGGCGAGTCGAACTAACAATGATTGTGGTAGCGGGAGAGTGCTCTCACCACTAGACTGAGCCACCCACAAACACTGGTTAAGGGTTCAACAGGGTTTGGGCGAGGCTCGAGGTCGTCTCAAGGTAAAGGAACTTGCCCCTCATGTTGGTGCCCTGGGTTAGTTTTCTGAAAATGTTAAATGCTTACACTTGAAAATGTTTTTAATATATGTACTTATTTATAATACGTACACATTTGCATAAATACGTCAATATTCTACTTATGGCCGCAACGTAACATACAATAAGTACCGGTACTAGGGCTGGACGGTATGGTCTAAAAATTTATATCACGGTATAATTTGAAGCATAGACGGTAACGGTATATATCACGGTATATTCATTAATCTTAAAATGTCTATATAAATGCTTCTGAAGGGGTAAAACACTGGTATGGCAGCTATTAACGACTGCAGGACAGGAGGTTTCTTTCCCTCAAACACAATACAACTCCAACATAACTTAACTTTAGTGTACATGTTTGACAACAGAGAGAGAGAGAGCGTGATGTAATTTTGAGTTTGAGCTTTCTAAGATGCTGTAGGTGATGGTGTGATGTCATTGTCAACACAGTTGGAAACGGGAGCAGCCTGATGGATAAAGCGATAAAGAAAATAGCCAAATAAATGTGAAGTTATCTTTGAACCTCTGTCGTCAAGCCGTGTCAATAACCTGTTAATGTCATTGCTACTGCTGTGACTAGCTGCTCTAATCTACCGGTCACAAGGTATGAAGGTATAGTCAAAATTCATACCGTATACCATCCACCCCTAACCGGTACCTTTTTCTTGTAGTCGATAGTACTTTATTTACATAAGTGAGATTGGGCTGGTAATAGTAATATGAGACAGTGAGCCAACTAACAAGTCTGTTCTATTCCCTTATAATGCCGTTTTGTTGAAGAACCGCTATGAATGGCTAGGGATGTGGTGATTCAACCACTACACGTTTAGATGCTGCTGCTGGCGTCCACACCCAAAACACTTGGGTTAGTTTTAACTAACCCATGTGTGAAAGCAGCTGTATATATGTTATTTAAATCAACTTGACTGAGTGCGTGATATCTAGTAACACTGACCCCTTGCTGCCAGCTCTGGTTGAAGGCCTGGGCCTGGGCCTTGTCGAAGTTGCCGTTCCTGTTGCCGAAGCCGCCGCCGCCACCACCACCACCGTTCCCGTAGTTGCTGTTCTTGTTGCCATAGTTGCCACGGTTGCCTCCACGGTTGCCACCGCCTCCTCCTCCTCCTCCTCTTGGCTGGAACTGCTAAAAGGGAAGAAAAACAAAGCCAGTTATTGATACGCAAGTTCTTGTTAGTTGTAGAATTTCCCATGAGTCAACAAGATTAATGCATGCATTATTCATCCAAGGCATTAACACAATATCATTACCCAGGTATGTGAAGAGACAAAAAAAAGTGTTTAGTCATGTTGGTGGATCCTCCCTTGAACAAAAGTTTGGCCCAGGTGTAAAGTCCAGAGCGCTGCTTGTTGTGGTCCAACGCTCGATCAAATCAACTGGCGCAGGCAGATACAAACTAGCATGAGTATTTGTGTAATAGGAACGGTCTTTTTTTTTTTTATACACTTTTTCTCCATTTTAAATTTTTTCCCCATCCCCAATTTCGTATTTCCAATTCTTCCCTCCCCTGTCGTTGCTAGACTATGCCTCCCACTGGTCGGCTGTAGTGAGGATAGAAGCCTTGCATCACGTGTCCCCTCCACTTAATCATTAAAAGGTAACCAACTTGAGTCTAGCCACGCCCCCGCGGCGACACAGAGCTCTGCCGCGGCATTATGCAGCCGTAATTCCCCCTCTTTTAACATCGACGGTTAGCTCAACTGGTTCGCCGCCTTGCTGTGGATCCTGCGGTGCGTTGGTGACAAGTTCGAATCCCTTCAATTTCTTTTTTTAACGTGCATTCTTTCGCCGGTTAAGTTTAGGCATTGTTTCGGAGTTGGTTATGGTTATGGTTAAGTTTAGGCATTGTTTCGGAGTTGGTTAAGGTTAGAAGGGTTAAGTTTAGGCATTGTTTCGGAGTTGGTTAAGGTTAGAGTTTGTCGCAGAGCATGGCAATAGAATGCAGCCTATTTCCGCACTGCCGCTCTATCGCGCTGCTGCGGTCACATGGGCGTCGTGGCCAATCAGAGAAACGCTGAACACAAGTTGGTTACCTAAAATATTGACGCGTCCCCTCCGGTACACGGAGGCAGCCTGTCACCGCAGCAGCTCGAACTCTGTGGCGAAGAGTAACGCGTGGGAGGCTCACGCTGCCCCCGCTACTTCCTGTTTCCGCCACACCGGCGTCACCCAACCGACATGTAGGAGTCGCTGTCTACAACGTCCAATCCCCACCCACCGGCTTTCCCACCCTCTAACACTGCCAATTGTGTTAGTATGAACGACCAGCCAAGCTGATAGCAATGCGGAGAGCTGGGCTCGAACCCAGCGTCTACTGCATTGGTGGCGAGCGCCTTGCCCACTACACCACCTAGCCGCCCTAGAATTAAAATGTCTTAAAGGAAAACTCCAACATTTTGGGAAATTAGCTTATTTAACATCTTCCCTGGAGTTAGACAAGAAGATACATACCCTTTTTGTCTCTCTGCGTGCATTTAGCTTAGGGAACAGTCGCTCCGTTAGCATAGCTTAGCTTCATCACTGGAAGTGAGGCAGGACAGTAGCGTGACGTTCCCTACAGGTTTGTTGATATTCTCATTCCTTCAAAGGATCCGAACAGATTGAAGTTTATGGATACCATGACTTAAAATCCTCTTACCTTGACGATTAAAAGCCTCCCCAATTTAGAAAACAGTAATCCAATGGCTGGTATTGATAATATACTACTAACTACTGGACGCTCGGAGCTAACCGGAGCTAACGCAGAACAGGAGGATGGTAAAGCAAATATAATGACTTCCTTTCTGGGGTTTTCAAAATAAAAGTGCGACGTTTATAGCAGCGGAAAACGTTTATTTTGTACATTATCTAACGTTAACACGAACCTAAACTAACGTTACAACTAACCTAAAAATTTAATAAACTGTAAAACGTGGAATATTACAGAATTTGCCCTAATCTGGACTGAAATACTGTTTTGGGGAGAAGATGGAACGTTTGGTGCAAAGCGGCCCCGAGTGTGTTTACTATTGAAGAAAGTTGCTGTATTGTTGCATAGTTTCCAATGCATTCTTTTTCATTTATAATGAAAAGCGTAATAGTTTAGTCATTTAGCAGATGCTTTTATCCAAAGCGACTTACAAGTGTGTGCATCAAAAACAGGCAAAAGGATAGACTCAAGAGCTAACAATCAGTGGTATTACCCGCTTCTAGGGGTGGGAATCACCAGTTTCATCACGATACGATACAATATCGATTCTTTGGACAACGATACGATATTTGCCGATATCACAAAGTCTGCCACGATACGATACAGGTGCCTGCGATCGATATAAGAGGCGATATTATGTGCCCATTTAACACAGTCACATTTAGATCAACTAAAAAAAGGCTACAGAAATATCAATTGATGTTTTTATTTTTGAGCTCTTCCAGACATTTAAATGAAAAACAATCTATTGTTTTTAATACAAATAGACCTCCTGTTAACTTTTTATATATTGAGCTTTAAACTTTAAGTAAAATGTTTTGGAACTCACAACACGCAAGCTAAAACCCTTTCCTCTCCCAAACTTCCTACAATTGTTTTGTTGCATGATGATCATGAATACATATATTATGTATTCATGTTTAAATATCAACATTATCTGTCCATCCTCAGTAACACACACACAGAATGCCCCTCACGCAACCCAGTCCCCCACAGAAAGGTAGACTGCCCAGTGCCCCCACCCTTGCTCTTACCCAAGTCCCCTCTCCTCTCATGGTTAGCTGCAGTGGTTAGCATAGTTAGCTCACGCTAACGCAACGTTCATTTCGGTATTTAACGCGACATATTGGGCATAAAGGAATGGAGAGGATGGAAAGCATGTTAGATGCATTTAACCCCTTGTGGGGAAAAAACAGGCACTTATTTCGGGCAAAATAGGCGGACTCTGAAGCAATACTATCTAACGTCTACACACGGAGCTGCGCTGAGCTTGTTGTTCCGGCCGGGCGGAAATGCTCACGAGGGGATTTTCAAAATAAGAGTATCGCAATATCGATCTTTTTACGTTGCATCGATCCTATTTGATTATTGATAATAGATCGATCTGGATCGATGTATCGTCCCACCCCTACCCGCTTCAGTGTCATAATCCAGTGCACATTTTTTATTTCTCTTTTTACTTGAAGCAGAGTGAAAAGTTTGCTTAAAATGAGTTAAAAACTTGTTTGTTTACAGTCGTTTTCTTTACTTGAAATGACAAGCTTATAAGCACTTTAAAATGTAACTGTATTTCTGAGTTGCAGCACTTAACATTAAATGGACCGTTATATATTATTAAATTGTAGACATTAATTCATTCCCACTTATTAGACACCATTTCTGATGGTAAAATGAGCGTAAAAAGCAAAATACAGAATTCTGAAATATTAAAAACGGAAATAAAATAAAACGGATTTCATATGACTATATATCCCACCCCTGATGTTTGATAACCCACCTGGTTGAAGTTGCCTCTGCCGCCACCACCTCCTCCCCTGTGCATGTTGCCTCCGCCTCCACCTCCTCGGCTCATGTTCCCCCTGTTCATCGGGGGGCCACCTCTGTTAATCGGGCCGCCCCTGGGACCCCTGGGGCCCATGTTGCCTCTGGGGGTACGGGCCATACTGGGCATGAGGCCACCTGGGCGGAAGACACCACGGGGAACGCTGGGGAAGCCTCCTCTGAAGGCCGGGGGAGGCATGAAGCCGCGGGGGGGACGGCTGAAGCCACCTCGGGGTCCCGGGGCTGGACAAACACAAGAGGGGGACAGAGTTCAAGGGTCAATCTGGCTGGACAAACACAAGATGGGGGACAGAGTTCAAGGGTCAATCTGGCTGGACAAACACAAGAGGGGGGACAGAGTTCAAGGGTCAATCTGGCTGGACAAACACAAGAGGGGGGGACAGAGTTCAAGGGTCAATCTGGCTGGACAAACACAAGAGGGGGACAGAGTTCAACGGTCAATCTGGCTGGACAAACAATGTTTTGGTTCCAGTTGAGAATCAACTTTTCAGGTTCCAAGTTCATTTATATGACCGCTTGTACCAATTGATGAAAAAGTAGCCATGTGCAGTAATATAGATTATAAAATTGAGGATGTAATATATTATCGAGCTGCATTGAGATGCATCGTAATGAGGTGAGTGAAGATCCACAGCTCTATGGGTGAACACGCATCTGGTCCTCCTACCTCCTCTGAAGTTGCCTCTGTTCTGGAAGCCTCCCCGGTTGCCCCCTCTTTGTCCTGGTCCTCCCCCTCCGCGGCTGGACTGGTTCTTGTTCCCGCGGCCACCTCCTCGCTGGCCGCCGCCTCCTCCTCCTCCTCCTCCGCCACCTCCGCCTCCTCTCTTGGGCGTCGTTCCTCCCTGGTTGGGCCTCTTCTCGATGGGCAGAGCCGCCTTGCTCTCCTCCTTGTACTGCTCCATCAGCTTGGTCGCCTCCTCCCTCTCCAGCGCAGCGAAGGTCACGCCACAGAAGCTCTCACCCTCGTCGGGCAGCGAATAGAAGCCTGGACAGAAGAAATGAATAAGGAAACACGAGGTCATGATGGTAGATCAATAAGAACGTAAAGGAATACAAATGTATTTATAGAGCATCTTTAAATAGTTGAGCAACAAACTGCTTCACAAACTTGAGGGGGATCAGAATCCCTCCTGAATCGTTTTAAATCAATCTCAAAAGGTAGAATCTGTAACATCGTTAAACAGCGACCTCTAGGAAAAAGAGCCCCACTTTGCATTGGACTTTGATTACATTTTTTGTTAAGGTATAAGATATTCCTTTATTGACCCCTTGGGGAAATTCAGGTATCATAGCAGCATGGGGCTATGCAGGGCAATAATAGAAAGGCATAAATAAATTCAATTACTTTTCAACTTGAGGAGAGCGTGTTCAGGCACTTCCTTGCCATCGCTCTCTGCCTTTTTCTGAGTCCTCTCCTTGTAGTCTGCTTCAGAGGGACACACCACCACGGCCCTCCTCTGGAAGCCTGCAAACAGACACATTTTCCTCTTCTGGCCTGAGGCAGACAGGTTGGTCTGGGGGAAGAGAGTGGATATTGTGTTTTAGATGGTGAGATGTCGGTCGGTAATGACTAATACATTTTTTATAAAGAAGCACTCCAACGAAAATCCAATGCTCTGTAAGCACTATGACAAAGTGAATGCAGGCTTGATTACGTTAAGTTTGATGTAGCTTCCCTCAAAATCCTATTAACAGGTTGGTTGGCAGAGATGGTTCTGACCTAATAATATAATCAGCAATAATGTACAAGGTTCCTTTTGAGTTATTTATAAATGGAAGTGATGACTTACATGGTCCAGGATGTAGTTCCTCTTCTTGCGAGCAGCAATCTCAATAAACTTGCCCAGGAAGAGGGGTGCACGCTGGGAGATAGCTGTCAATTTGGCAGTGTCTTTTGCCTGGCGCTTTAAGCTTCCAATCTGAAATCAAAACATGCCATCAATTGAGTCATTACCTGGAGGCACAGAGGAGGGACACGGTAGGCCTCAAGAAGTTGTGCCAAGGACCCCCGAATTGTAACGCCAAGGACCCCTGAATTGTAACGTCAAGGACCCCCGAAGTGACAGATATTAGGCTATAGAGTCCATCTGAAAACATTGTTAGAGTCCAGAACACTAGCTCAGAATAGTCACTCTTACACATCCTCCAATATAAAAAAGTGGTGCAAGAGTAGCCTCTTTTCTGTAGCCCCTGAACGTCGTAGGTACATTGTCCTGCATGTGAGCACTGACCATCATCTTCTCCACGATGGTGTCGCTTCCCAGGATGTAGTATTTCCCAGGGTTCTCCTGGACGTGGTTCTTCACCCAGGTGGTCTTCCCCGAGCCTGGCAGACCCACCATCACGATCATCTACAACACAGCAGAGAGCACTTTAAGTCTTTGATACCATTACAGCTGTGCAATGGTAAATTTGTGTACATTTGTAGTATTGTTGGATTTATGCTTTTTGACTGCAGAGTACGTCGGAATAAAAATGGACTTTGGGACAACAAGTCCCATCTTCTCCCTTATATGCATAGTCAACTACAACGGAGCATGTCAGTGATCTTAATAGGAGAGATGTGTTGGTGTCAAGTAGTGATGCAAGATATATCGGACACCGATATAATATCGGGCGATATTGCAGTTTTTCTATTTCCCCCCCCCGGTCCGATATCAAGATCCGATATTAAAAAAAAATAAAAATCTTCTTTTTACATGTTTTGGCCTTAAATAGTTTCAAAATAAGTTTAAAAAAAAAACAGCAATATTAATATCGGTTATCGGTATCTGCCACAATTTTCACATAGGTGCATCACTAGTGTCAAGTGAACTTTTCAGTCAATAAATAAATCCATTTGTACCTCGCAGTCTGCCTTGGTCTCAGGTCCCTTGGGTCCACGGACGCGATCGTCCAGGGGGATCTGCTGCACGAAGCTGTAGCCCTCAGGCTGCGGAAAGTAAGGTGTCTCCATCTGGCCGAAGTTGAACTCCACGGCACAGTTGTGGCACATGACGTGGGGGAAGAGGGCCCGGTCGCCCAGGGACTCCTTGTTGACCTGGAAGGCCGCGGTGGGCTCTGTGCCATTCTTGGAGAAGGACATTGCCACTTCCTCACCCTCAAAGTCCTGAGGAATGGTGAGGGAAGGGGAATAAACACTGTTAGCTGTTCTGATAACAGGGGTGAAGATCAATGTTTTCCCGCATTCATTTAACTTAAATGATAACCTATAGGTTGCGTTTTTTTCTTATTGATCTTTTCCCCCCTCCATTTTCCTCCAATTTTCTCCCATCCCAATGTTAGTCGTTATGCCAATTCCCAATTCCCTTCCTGGTCGCTGCGCACTTACCCCCCCACAGTCGGTCTGGGAGAGTGGAGGCTATCACGTGCTTCCTCCGACACACGTCCAGCCAATCAACCACTTCTTTTCACCTGGCAGCGCGGATTCCCATTGAGAGGGCGTAGCATGTGGAAGGATCACACTATCCCACTCCTATCCGCGCTTAGCAGGCGCCCCGACCGAACTGTAGGAGTCGCTGTTTACAACGACCCGGACCCACCCCGCCAGCTTCTCCCACCCTCTAATACTGCCAATTGTATTAGTGTGAACGGCCAGCCAAGCTGGTGACAACCCCGGAGCTGTGAGCTGGATTCGAACAGGCGAATCTAGCCGCTCCGGGGTTTGGTGACGAACGCAATCTCCGTTAAGCCACCTGACCGCCCACTATAGGTTGCGATTTTAATAGAATATGTTCCAATTACTTGTCACATCTGTATACCCATTAATAAGACATACTAACAATCAATTGAACTACCAAAATGCTGTGCTACTCATAAATATATCTGATCAATACAATATTTCATGAGACATCCCATTATAAACAATATATTAACCTCTTAACACATTCTGCGCCATGCAGTATGCCCATCTATACCACTCTGCCAGTGCTGTAACCCTATGGAGTGGCTCACCTTCTTTGCAGGGCTATAACTTTTTCAATATTATAGCTATATCGACATTACTATGGCCCATTCAACATCGGGTATCTATCGTTCCGGATGTGGGAACGTTATATTTTTCCATTCATACCAATCGTGTTAGTACCGTCGTGAATATAAGTATGTTTTTAGACTGTATAGCAGTAATTCCTAGAACACACGTTATAGGCCCTGCTGCGTATTATACATAATCGATGGCGTTTCGTTCCTATACACGCTATATTAAAAAATTCAAATGCATATGATCGCTATACATTATGCTCCATCATGCATGAAGGAAGGGGGGGGGGTCGTTTATGATTCCTTGATTGTCACTAATTATTTGATGTCGATCTGCTATATCCATTTTCCGTTTGTATGACGCAATAAACGCCGAAAGCATATTGATTCTTGCGTGTCGAAGGCGATCCCATGTACCCGAGTGTGTATCTTGATCCACGTTACAAGATATCTCTGCCAGAGGATTTCCCCCGATGCACAGAGCGCCACATCCGGTTTAGAGTAGAGTGCAACTCGGCCGAAATCCACCAGGCGGCGGTATTGAGGCGTTGAAATATCAGACGGGGTCGAGCTGGCTCCCGGAGCCTTCCTGGATGAATTATAAATGCCAATAGCGAATAAAGGAAATAACTATCATAGAAACGAGTAAACTTGTTGGCGCCATTAGATTGGCGGGCAATAACGAGTAAACTCATTCTTGGCGCAAGATGTGTTAAGCCCGATCGGCCAGGTACCAGGCCAAGATTTATTTCACGTCACAAATAGATCAATACAGTTCATGTTAAGAAAATTCGCCTAAAGTACATACCCAAGTAAATAGAAGATTGCAAGGTTCATTTGCATGTTCTTGGTATCTAGGGACATCTATGGACCCCAGGGAATTTATTCCCAGTGTCAGAAATATTGTGTCTGTTAATATGCTTGAGTAAATTATAATGATTTTTATACGGAGAATATAAAAAGATAATTCCATCTTTGATGGTAAATAACACCATGCTAACATTGACCAAAAGTGAAAAATTCAGCACCTTCTTGAGATCAAGTGTACACAAAATCTAAGGAAATGAACAAAGGGCAGATGTTGCAATATCAGGCCTATAAATGACATTATGGCCAAGGCATACATCTGTGGATCGGGCCAAATATCCTTGGACCGTGTAGAAGTGGAGCAATCTTCCATTTACTTGGGTATGTACTTTTAGGCGAATTTTCTGAAAATATGGCTAGGGATAAGAGGTTAACAGTGTCATTAGCAAAATGAGCTTAAAAGAATCTCTGCGCATTGCATCGGAGACCGGATGATTTAGATGAGGACAGGGAGGAGTCATGAAATCGGTGTAGTCCTAAGAAGGAGACCCAGGGCTTCCGACGGACATCAATTTCATAAAACTACACTACCCAGCTCACACCAGCCACAGACAAAGCCGCAGCCCGCTTGACATGAAAAATAAATATTAGTGAAAATAGTGTTCATAGCTCATGGGTCGAACAAACTTCAACGTTAACGTAATCTATGATCACATTAGAGGCAATATATATTCTCTAAAAATCATGACTATTTTGAGCCATGAATACCAGTGTGTGGCTGGATCCCTTACAATAAGGCAGCAGATGACGTCATTCTCCTCATAAGTCTCTCCGTAGTCCTCAGTCACACAGTTGGTGCTCTTATTGGCCTTTCCGGAGTAGGCGTAGGAGTGCTCCTCCTCACCTGAAAATTACATGGATTCATTTCAGTTAAAATACGCTATGTTCCAAATTTGAATATAGCCGCAAACAAACATTTGCCATGTAAAGATATAGTGGAGTAATGGTGTCCTGATACAATGAAGTCACTCTCCCTCTGTGTGTGTGTTGTAATCAGAGCTTCTCCATCCTTTCATGAGCCAGACACCTGTGCGCTGGGTTATGGAAAGCAGGAATACATGACAGCACACTCAAGTACCCCAAGTTTTCCACCCAAATAGTTCACTAAAATATTGTAAGCAAGAAAGTTTTTTTTTTTTTTTTTTTTTTTTTTTTTTTTTTAATATTATATAATGAATTTGCTGAGAATGCAAAGCGGGAGGAGAGGCGTGGCCGATGCATAGACTGTTGTTCCGAGATGCTGGTGCTCTAGTGACATCTAGTGGCTGAGTTTGGAATAAAGCACGTTTTAAGACCATTAGAAGTGGTTACGGTGTTCTATAGAAGGGGGGGGAAAACAATATTTTTTTCTTCATATCCAAATTAAATGTCATAACCATCTACCACTCTCAACCAAATGTTCACCACCAAGTGAGATAATATTGTCCAGAAGAGTTTACATAACAAAAAATCAAGTCAGCCTAAAAATAACTGCAGAGCCATGCACTTGTCACAACATCTACAAGCCCCTAGAGGGCTCTACTAAGCCATCTGTGAATAGTAAGATTTTTATAATGAGTCAGCTAACAAAAGAGTGGAGGGTTTTCAGATACTGACCCAGAAGCAGACTGCCAGTGGGCAGAGACCAGCCGACCTGCACCTCATGGATCACCGTGTTCTTACTGGAGATGTGCTTCACAGGGATCTTCTCCGTGATCTGTCAACATCCTCATCATTAGAATGTACAAATAGCCAGATAATAATCATAAAATAAATACAAATCGCATAAATCTTCTGGGATATTACATTATTTCTTAACCCAAGACTTCACATGTTCTTCCGGAGGCCCAGGGATGGTTTAGTCAATATGTTAACATATTTCAAAGTCTTCTCAAGTTCAAAAAATGAGAATCCTTGATGTTTTATTTATAAAATGTTTATGTCACCTGGGTGTGAAATCTGGGGCTGCTCAATAGATAATGAACAGGGGTCTGACTTTGTAGACTTACAATGTTTTATATTTGGGTTCTCACACCCAAATGAGGCGTATATGCACTTGGCATTTCTTACAGGTCTGTCCCAGAATTTAAACCTAATTTGGGTGTAAAAGCGAAAACATTTCATTTCACATTTAATAGCCTCATAAATTCAGAGCCCCATTCTAGTAGTCACAGATTTTTCATCCATGCGACGCCACAGGCTCAACTCAAATCTTTTGCCTCAAAATGTTCCTCTACGGCACAGGAATAACGAGTTCTTCATTTTCCTCTATAGCAGACAGGAATAATGTGTGAATTCTTAAAGTGGGTGGTATTCCAGTGGTGCTGGAGAGGAGTCTATATTCAAATTGAAATGACAGATGTGACCAAATACCCAGAATTCCTGAGAAACTAAATCTTACCTTCATCTCGAAGCAGACCTTGCCCTGGGTAACCCCATAAGAGGACCTGCCTCCAGACCAGAGGTAGGCAAAACTCTCCATGGTGAGTGAGGAAGCACTGTAACGGTCCCGGGACACCTTGAAGTGCAGGTCGCAGTTGTCTATTAAAAAAAAATATGATTGAATGTGAATTGACCCAATTTAAAATGTCTATGGATCCTTATCCCAATGCCTTCTGGGACAGCGTTTAACCTAAAGATTTGTGACCCAAAATAGAGCAGGATAAAATACAATCAAAATAGAGTTTCTCCCCACCCCCCCTCTCCTACATGAAGAGGGGGCAACTGGAAACAGGACACAGCATGTACCTGTACAAACAGGGCGTCTACAGGTATCAAGCAGCAACTTACATTTATGACTTTAAGTCCTTTTCAGACTTAAGACCATTTAATGCCAGTTTAATTTAAGGCCAATTTTGCAATACAAATAATCCATTAATTCATGAATGAGACTGAAATATGAGAGAAATGGCAGAGGCCTCAGCAGATAGATGTTTGTAGGTTAGCCAACTAGCTAGCTCCATATCATTCATCCAGACACACCAGCCAATCACACAAGAGTGAACGGAGGTCATTAAGGACTAAGTTTGAATTTAACCCCTTAACACATTGGGCGCCATGAGTTATATCCATCAATATACCCAGTCTGCCACCGTTGAAAGCCTATGGAGACGTTTACCTTCTTTGCAGGGCTATAACTTTTTAATTGTATTGCTATATTGACATTACTATGGCCCATTCAACATCGATTATCTATCGTTCAGGATGTGGGAACTAGGGATGCCCCGATCACGTTTTTTGCCACCGATACCGATCGTCGTGAGCCATATCGGCCGATACCGATCGTTTTTGATTAAAAAGAAATTAAAAATTATTTTATATAATTTTTTTTTTTTTTAATAAAATATATATATTATATAATTAGACTTGTACTTGTATTATCTGCGAGACATCGCCACCACGCAACAAGTCAAAATGCTCGCTATCTGCAAACAGCTCCACTGTCTGTGTGTACTCTAGTAGCCCAGCTCCAAAAAGGATTCTCCGGCGCTGCAGCGGGACCCTATTGGTAACGTTATGCTTTAGTCATTTCACATTCAGCAAGCCCTCAGCTCGAATACGCATTAAATCAATGTTATAAGACATTGATATCAAGAGCTATCTGTAGCTACTGCTAGCCGGCTAGATGACGTTAAGACAGAACTTTAGTTCAATGGGACATTTCGTTTTGAACAGTAAACTAACGTCAGCTAACGCAAGCTACCGGAGGTATGAACATGGACTACTAGATTTTCTGGATCATTTGTTGATATCAGGAGCTATCGGTAGCTAGCCGGCTAAATACAGTTAGACAATGCCTACTAAACGTGAATAGTTGACTGGGTAATTTTGTTTAAACAGTAACGATAGCTAGGTAGCTAACGTTAGCGCAGGTCGAATGCACTACAGACTCGAGCAGAGGAGCCGCACCTCTTTGTTTACAAACTCTACACGGGGGCGGGCGGGGCTAGGGAGGAGCAGTTTGCAGGTCCTGTGCGTCTGAGACAAGCGAGTGAGATATCCACTTGATCAGTTTCCGCGATCGGCGAATATGACTCATTATCGGAATTCCCCGATCGCATATTTATACTGATTATCGGCCGATAACGATCGGTGGCCGATCGATCGGGGCATCCCTAGTGGGAACGTTATATTTTTTCATTCATACATTGTTGTGTTAATACCGTCTAGAATATAAGTATGTTTTTAATCTTTTTAGCTGTAATTCCAAAAACGAGTTATAGGCCCTGACGCATATGATAAGATTATCGATTGGCGTTTCTTTCCTATACACGCTATATTAAAAAGTTCAAATGTATATGATCGGTATACATTATGCTTCATCATGCGTGAAGGAAAGGGGGGGGGGGGGGGGGGGTCGTTTATAATTCCTTGATCAGTAACGGCTTTATTTAGTATGGGTTGATATATTGATCAGATGGTTTGCAGTGAAATGAATAAACAATCGGGCTAAGCGTTCACCGATGAGACTGGAGGAAAAAGATCCCAATTATTTGACGCCGATCTCCTACATCCATTTCCGGTTTGTATGGCGCTATAAACGCCGAAATCATATCAATTATTACGCTTAGAAAGCGATCCAAATGCACTATAGTGTTTGTCTGGAGCCACGTAACAAGATATCACTGCCGGAGGGATTTCCTCGACGCACCGATCGGCACTTCCGGTTTTGACGTGCAACTCGCCCGACCATCCACCAGGCGGCGGTATTGAGGCGTTGCAATCTCTTACAGGGTCCCGCTGGAGTCCGGAGGTTGGCTGGATGAATTATGAATGCCATGGCGAAAAAATTAAATATTGATCCCAAAAACAGCGTAACTCGTTATTGGCGTCCAACGTGTTAAGCCCTAAATTTTGCCTAAAAGTAGATACCCAAGTAAATTTAAGATTGCTCCACTCCTACAAGGGACATTTGCATGTTCTTGGTATCTAGAAACATCTATAGACCTCAGGGAATGAGGTCCCAATGAAGTATTCTCAGTGGCATAAATATTGCGTCGTCTGTTACCATGCTTGAGTAAATTGTAATGAACCAAAAAGGAGAATATAAGATACTTATATTTTTTTTTCATCCTTGATGGCGAACAACACCATGCTAACATTGACCAGACTTAACCCTTTTTTTAATCAAATTTCAGACTTAACCTACTTGAGATCAAGTGTACATAAAATCTAGGCAAATTAATAAAGGGCAGATGATTTACAGGTTTTTTTGTAGATTCTGTATTGAATTTTGCCATCCGGACACATGCAATAAAAAAATATATATAGAATATCAGGCCTATAAATTACCTTATTATGGCCAAGTCATACATCTATGGATCAGGCCAAAAAAGAAAACACTGCTACATTAATTAATAGACTGTATTAATCTATTTATGATGCAAAATAAATCTTGGTCCGGTACCGTCTGGTTTATGGGGTTAATTCAACTCTTATCCATTTCGCAAAAGAATTTCAGACATTTTGTGCTAGTCATTCATTTTGGATCCAGCTCATAGCCTCCAATAAACAAACATTTTAAGACCTTACCAAACTGAATTTAAGACTTTAATGCTTTTTAAGGCCTTTAATTGAATTGAAAACATTAACGACACATGACCACACAGACAAACTCATGAGGAACTCACAAATAGTATGAATGTGTGCATGTACAGTAAACGCACAATATTGTATAATTTCCAATAAGTTTCATCTTGCTGCCTTCTTGGCTAGGCTTCTCTTGCCAAAATAGATTCAAGGAGTCAATGGTACAAACCTAGTTCAATGATAAAGATTAAATCTTCTGAAGATTAAATCTTCTGAAGATTAAATCCATTTCCACCATTCTAAACATCAGTCATGGTAAGATGGCCACTCACAGGTATCCAAGCAGACTTTAGTGTCATCAAACTCCTCATCCTCTTCCTCCAGGGGTGGCACGGGGGTCTTGAAGACAGCCCTGAAAAGAGAGTACAGCACGTCAGTTCAGCCAGCAGCAGATAGACGCAGCCGTGTGGCTCCTGGCCTGCATAGGGGACTGGGGCGTACCACCTGCTGGATAAATGTGGGAGGGGAAAAGAGACTGAAAAGAACAGATAAAGAGAAAGGGTGGAAAATACTCAAGATTCAACCGAAAGAAACATGGCAGACATCAGCCTCCAGTGATAATTTTTTGACCGACAGCACTTACCTTATGGAATCCAGCGAAATCTAAAAAATTAAAATAAAAAACGAGAGAGAGAGAACACTGGGCGGAGTGTACATGACTACAAATTAGTGAAACTTGAAATCAAAACAGACCCGTGGGTCTCAGATCAATGTGTGTATATATGGTATTGATATTCCTGTGGAGTCAGTCAGACATGGCAATAAGTGCTTGCAGATATATTTAAGCCTCGCTGTGTGTGGAATTCTCACTAAAAGAAGGTCAACGCCTCCTGCTGCCTTCTGAAACTGTAACACAACTGGCTAGTTTCAGCATTATTAGGCTTCAACCAGCCTTTAAAGAGCGTTTAACATCCTCAAAAAGCGTAATTTCACCAAATCCTACGCTGGGTGTGGGAGTGCTGCAGGAGTATGAATGCCCCATCAGAGTAGGATCAAATAACTAGAGTAAGAAACGAATGGTCCATATAGACGGGCAGGGATGAGGGTCCAATTTCAAGCATCTGTTGAAGACTAACAGCAGTGCAGAGTAGCCGGTCATTTTGTAGTCCAACATATGGCACAGAGAGATTTGCAACTATGGGAGTAGGGCCATATTCTGTCAAACTGAGCAGGAGCATATGGCCACTGCATCCAGTGGGTCAGACAGGAAGGGTCCTGTAGGACGGTGGCCGCCATGGGACGTCTCACTGTGCAGAGAGCATATTTGTAAAGGACATGGAATGTAATCAGGGCAAAAAAATGATGATGAACAATGTTGGTTGGTACAAATGAATACAAGTCGTGCATTAAATACTGAAATTGCATCCCTGGAGAGATGATTTGCCTCATGTAGCTTCCTTTAATAGTTGGCAAGGACACCTAAATTATATTCTGATTAGCTCTACAGGAATTCATCTTTCCCCCACAATGGGATCAAAAAATGGCCATGGGTGGAGTAGTTTCTTTTGGGTGCCACCGTGACAAGAGTATTGAGTGACGTGTTCCAATGATTATGGGTCCTGGGAGAAAAACCGCGACAAGAGTCAGAACAAGTTCAAAACCTGTGAATTTAGTCAGGTGGAGATATATACACCGTAATATTGCCCAGAGCAGAAGGTAAAACTATTATCAATCGCTCCCCGCACTGACTCAATACAACATGAAAAAACAAACAAAGAACCAGGTATATACACACACACAACATCAATTGTGTGGAGGGAGAAAGATGCCCTGTAAATACACAAAACATGATACAGGTATAGCATTTTGACATCATACCAGTAAAAAGAAAACAAAATACAAAAAAAGCACTACAGTGCGAGGTCAAGCAAAGGACGGTACATGGCGAGTTCTGTTGACGTAAAACAGTTTTTCGTATTTCCTACATCCTGGTGTGCTACTCTGAAGCAGTGGATCCCCTCCTCCCACCCTCCATAAAGAACATCTGCTACTCTCCTCTGGGGTCTATGAGCAGCTTTCCAGACAATAGGAATGGCATGTGGAACAGATGCAATAGTATTAATAAACTTTTAATCATTATTCACTTTTCTTGCTACATAATGCAGTCCGGTACAGACAGAATGTGAGTGGACACTGCAACAAGGTTAAATGGTAAGGTTCCTTGAGAAGGCATGGATGACCCTCAAAAACATGTGAAAGTAAGGTTATAATAATGATAATAGAATACTTTAAAAAAGAGGGTTTCCTTTTCTAGTTAAGTGCATTGGCACTTAAAGCCAATACAGTTTAAACAAAGCTATGGATGGCGCTTCAGGAATACCGAAGGCCATTTTTGCTCTGTCCCATCCTTACCAGCTGTATTTGTTTTCTTCAATAAATTCAAAGTAGCCCCTTCCATGTTCCTCCCGGCGTCTCTTAACACCCTTCTTATTCTTCTGATCAGCATTCGTGTCTTTGTCCGCATCCCCTTTGGAAATAAAACAAACATATAGAATGAGGTGCTCCTTTTGAGAAGAGATAGGCCGGACTGGGAGTGGGGTGCTGGCCCACAAAGCCCGTTCATTAGTTACAATGTGTCGACCATCATTATTCTTATATTAGCTAAGAGGCAACACCTCGTGGTTGCATTGAATATAAAAAATGACAATAGAAGTCCCATAAATTATAACATTTATGTTGACCAGATAGTAAACTTACATTGTAAACTGGTCGAAAATATTGCAACATTGTGACAACAGGGTTTGCTGGGATAGGGAAACAGTCGCTGCAAAATAAAGAAAGGGGGCGACAACCCGGGCAGAAAGGGTTCAGATGGACTAATTTAAGAGACTTAAGATAGCAGCTTTTCTAGGGGGAACAGGCTATGTCTTGAGACAAATGCATCATGCAAGGAATGGGGAAAGCCGTCTAGTCACGCACGGGCCCCATCCCCCCACGTTGAATGGATCGGCTAGTTCCGGGATAAATGAGCTCAAATCTAATTGTATTACTTATTATTCGAATGTGATTCCACCTGAAATTTGCGGTCTTACCTAGTCATCGCATTTTAATTACAGTTAACCACGTGCAAATCTAAAGACAACCCGCCGGTACCCGTCGACGAAACCCTGCTGCCCTGCAGCTCCGCTTCACCACCATCTTCTTCTGACTAGCTAGCTCACCTAGTGCTAATGCTAGCTCTAATGTTAGCCCCTTTCGTGACTGATGCACCGAATGAATCCACAGTCACTTGCTCCTCAATGGGAAACCAACCTAGATTTACCCTGAAGGACTGGTTCTGGCCGAACCGTTCGTTATACAAGTATCAGATAAATTACAACGGTACTCAAAGTTGCACGAGGGTTTCGGACAGAGATACGGGATGGTTTGAAAGCTCGGCGTTGCAAATAAATATTTTTAAATATTTTTTTTTATAAACTGCTCAACACTGCACTGTTTCCGGCGTTGGGTGCCTGGTGCGCCTGCGCTGTGATCACCCAACGGCGGAAACAATGCCGTTTTTCAGCAGTTTATAAAAAATATTTTAAATGTTTATTAGCAACGCCGAGCTTTCAAACCATCCCGTATCTCTGTCCGAACCCCTCGTGCAACTGTGAGCACCTTTGTCATTTCTCTGTGATACTTGTATAACGAACGGTTCGGCCAGAACCAGTCCTTCAGGGTAAATCTAGGTTCGTTTCCCATTGAGGAGCAAGTGACTGTGGATTCACTCGGTGCAGCACAGTCACGGAAGGGGTTAGCTCTGTTAGCTAGCAGCGCGACGCCGACACAAAGAAACCTAGCCTGCCAGCTAAAGCTCGTGTTAGCTGCCAAGCTAGCGTTCCGCACCCGCACAAAAAAAATAAACATTATCCGGCGTGACCCGGCTCGCTTAACTTCGCATCTACAAGTCTGGAAAAAAACACCCGGTTGGTAACGTTGCCCTGATGTTAGATTAAGATGTCGGCTAGAAGACACGACAGTAGCTGAGCTATAGCCTCAGTGAGGTCACGCTGCTAGCCGACTCAACATGGACGCGCCATTGTAAAATCCGCATCATGTCCCCCCCCCCCTCCTCCCTCCAGAACCCCAGCCACGGTGCCATCCAGCCGGCAGCACTTTGTAAACCAACCCGGTCGACTCACCCTCCTCGGCAGACGGGTCTCCGGGCTCACCGTCCTCGGCGTCGATCTTCTCCATGTCGTCTACGTCTCCCTTCAGCATGGGGTCCATGTCCTCGTCCTCGCCCTCTCCCATCTCCTCGTCCTCCGCGACGACATCTCCATCCCCGCCGTCTCCGTTCTCCTCCTCCTCGTTGGCCTGCTGCTCAGCCTCCATGCTTTCTTCGACCGGGCCTCCGTCCTCGTCAACCTCCTCTTCTTCCTCCTCCTCCTCCTCCTCGTCCTCCGCCATGCCTTCTTGCTCGCCGGCGGCCTGGCTGAAGCCCTCGTCCACCGCCTCCCCGCCCACAGGGGAGTCTCCGGCCAGGGCCTCCTCGTCCAGCGCGGCCTGCAGGCGGTCCATCAGGTCGGCCTTCAGCCCCTTGTCGGAGAGGTCCCGCTTCTTCAGCTCGTCCTTCAGCTCGTTTACCTTCAGCTTCTTCACGTTAATGCCACTCATTTTGACGATTTTTGCTAAGACACACTACTGTTAAATTAAATTAAAAAAAAATCACAAATAACGACGATAATAAATAACAGGACGCTTTTTGAAAGTTAACGTTAATGCAAAACTGCGCCAATAGTGGCACCACCCGCGTTCCTGGCCCTTTGCACCGGTGGAAAGGACTCTTGACGACGAGTGCGCGGTGTGGGCTCGGAGCTATATAAGAGGTGGGGGGGGGGACAGAGAGGGCGGCGTTACCGTAATGATGCGCAGAGCTGCTCAGGACCTCTTTTCTCCCACCACTCCCATCAGCCATCTGTCACACCAAGCATGCTGTGGAGGAGCCAAAGCTATATATTTAGGTTATTGTATTATGAGTGTTTATTATGTTTATTTTTATAACCTTACATTGAAACGGCATTAGGGATATTGATTGGATTTAGATAAAGTCATCGAACCGTCTTATTTGTCATAATAGAACATTCTAGAACATTTGTGATGTCACAGTATGATGTCATCATAATCAAACATTCTAGAACATTTGTGATGTCACAGTATGATGTCATAATCAAACATTCTAGAACATTAGTGTAACTATTAGCTCACTCACACGAAATGTGGACGAAATAATAACGAATACAAAATAAACCACAGCCACTTTCGTTTTTTTCTAGTTCCTGGTTTTCCCTTCAAACATCATGCTTCTTTTAGTGCATACATGTCTGCATTTTCGGTCCAGTCCTGTGTCCTCCTGAATCTGTAATGTAGTCCTTTAGGCAAAAAAAAACCACTTGATATTATTAATAATAATAATAATAATAATAATAATAATAATAATAATAATAATAATAATAATAATAATAATAATAATAATAATAATATATTGCATTAAATTTCCTTTTAAATTTGTAAAAAATTTAAATTAAAAATTAAAATCTCAAGGCGCTACAGTGTAGAAGAACATAAAAACTAGTAATAATAATAATAACTTTATTTGTATAGCACTTTTCATACAGAGGTTGCAGTTCAAAGTGCTTCACAACAGTAAAAAAATACAGGCATAAGCGGGCATAAAAAGATAGACAGGTAGCAAGGTATGGCAAATCACAGTGTTTCACATTAGGATCTAGCATCCCAATAGGCTCTCCGCTTACAGTTTTCAGTAACACAAATAGTAAAAATAGTTTAAAATGATTCAGTTTAAAAATAGTCAAAAAATTATAAAATAGAACGGGCATAAAAAATACAGGCATGAGCGAGCATAGCAAGGTATGGCAAATCACAGTGTTTCACATTAGGATCTAGCATCCTAATAGGCTCTCTATTTAGTAATACAAATAATCACAGTGTTTCACATTTGGATCTAGCAAATAATAAAAATAGTTTAAAATGATTCAGTTTAAAAATAGTCATCAGTAAGAAGTAAAAAGTGCAATAACCGACACATGAATTTGATAGGCAGTGTATAAGCGGCACGGTGGTGTAGTGGTTAACACTGTCGCCTCACAGCAAGAAGGTCCAGGGTTCGATTCCCGCTAGGGGACCAGGTTTCCATGATGCCAGGTACCCAGGTGGGGTATCTCCCAGGCCTTTCTGTGTGGAGTTTGCATGTTCTCCCCGTGCTCGCAAGGGTTTCCCCCCGATAAGATAAACCCAATGGAAAAACATGCACAACAACAGATCGCTAACGCTGTGGCGTCCTTGACGAAGACGGGCAGGAGCACATGGATTGGTCCCCTGGCGCGGCCCTCGCCGACGCCTGTCTGCTCCCGGCTGCCCTTGGGGGTTAGGGCAACGGGATGGGTTAATCGCAGAGACGAATCGCATTGGCGATCCTACAAGAGACAATGCATGCGTGTGTGTTCCGGTGTGTGTGTGCTAACCGTGTGTGCTAATCGCTAAACGTTGAGGATAATTGCATGCCAATTAAAGACCTCTGAACAGGTCCTGCATTATTATTATATTAAGAGTAGGCAGGGTAAGAATAGTGCAGGTAAATACAAGTTGTGTCAGGATATCCCTGACGTTTCCTCTTGCCACTAGGTGGTAGCAGATATCTATCAGTGAAATGCCTGAGCAAAGAGATAGGTTTTAAGCTGTCTTTTAAAGATGTCTAGCGAGTTGGCTTCCCTGATGTTTTGGGGTAGTTTGTTCCATAGTTTTGGGGCATAGTTGATAAAGGCTGCATTACCGATCCTCTTTTGACTGCTTCTGGGAGCCTCTAGTAGTCCAGCAGCTGATGATCGCAGTGTTCTTGCTGGTGTGTAATTTATTAGAGTGTTGGCGATGTAGCTAGGTCCCTGTCCATTTAGAGCTTTGTATGTAAGGAGAAGGACCTTAAAGTCAATTCTAAATGTTACAGGAAGCCAGTGTAAAGCAGCTAAGACTGGACTAATGTGCTCTCTCCTTTTGGTTCTAGTTAGCAGTCGGGCTGCAGAGTTTTGGATTAGCTGAAGCCTCTCTGTGGTTTTCTTAGGGAGACCTGTGAAAAGTGCATTACAGTAGTCTAACCGGCTAGATATGAATGCATGAATTAGCTTCTCAGCATCGTTCTGATTAATAAATGGTCGTACTTTTGCTATATTTCTGAGATGGAAGAACGATGTTTTCGTCACTTTGCTAATATGAGAATTGAAGTTCAGTTCTGAATCTATGATAACCCCAAGACTAGTGACCTCAGATTTGATCCAAGGGGTTAGTCCCCCCAGGTTCTTTATTAATGTTTCTTTTTTAGTTTTGGAGCCGATAATTAGAATTTCAGTTTTGTTCTCGTTTAGTTTCAGGAAGTTCTTACTCATCCATTTATTTATTGCCAGTAAGCAGTCTGTAATGGAGCTAATCGCTGTATCATTTGGTTCAGCAGATATGTACAGTTGTGTATCATCCGCATAGCTATGGAAATCTACATTATGTTCTCTGATGATATCACCCAGCGGTAACATGTAAAGGGAGAAGAGTAAAGGACCTAAGCAACTCCCTTGTGCAACTCCATAGTTGTTGTCGTATATATCAGACATGTGATCTCCTAGTTTAACATAGAATTTCCTCCCTCTGATGTATGTTTTAAACCAGCCCAGCACATGTTCTGAGAAACCGACATGGTTTTCAAGACGATCGATTAGAATATTGTGATCGATTGTATCAAATGCTGCACTGAGATCTAACAGGATAAGGATGGAGATCTTATTCTCGTCAGAGTTTAGTCTGAGGTCACTGATTATTTTGGTGAGGGCAGTTTCAGTGCTATGATATTTTCTGAATCCTGACTGAAATTCTTCTAAGATGTTGTTTTCTTCAAGAAAGGAATTTATTTGAACTGAAACTATCTTTTCAAGTACTTTACTAATGAATGGTAGGTTGGATATTGGACGATAATTTGCCATTTCATTACTATCCAAGTTAGGTTTTTTTAGTAATGGCTTTACAACTGCTGTTTTAAAGGCATCTGGGAAAATACCAGTCCTAAGGGAAGTGTTTATGATATCTAGCACAGGGCTTGAAACACTATTAAACACCCGTTTGAAGAAAGCTGTAGGTATAGGGTCAATGTCTGAGGTGGAGGAGTTACATTCTGAGACAGTTTTGCAGAGTACATCTAATGTGATGCATGTGAAACTTCCCATGGTTACATTGCGCGGTTTGCCGCAATCAGCTTTATTTCCATCATGAGTAATGCTGGCCCTGATCAAGGTTATTTTGTTGTTAAAGAATAGTGCAAGAGAGTAAAAAGAACATAACATGAGTATAGGGCTAAAACTAGTCAAAGTAAAAAGAACATGAAATGTGAAGGGCTAAAACTAGTAAAACAGTAAAAGAACATCAAATGTGTGGGGCCAAACTAGATACAAATCAATAAAAGGCTCTATTAAAAATATGTGTTTGAGGCAATTTTTTAAAGCATGCTCTCAGATGATCAGTGAGAGCATTCCACAGACTGGGAGTGGATGAGCACTTTGTTTAAATGTTTTGTTTTGGTCTGATGTGTGGGTTGGAATTGAGGGGAGGGATTGATTGATTGATTGATTGATTGATTGATTGATTGATTGATTGATTGATTGATTGATTGATTGATTGAAAAATATTAACAGATTGCAGAATGGGTACAATTACAGTACGGCTCAATACACACAATTGTTAAGGGGATGCAGACCAGAGAAAGACTTTTGTCTTGTTTACATCAGGGTCCCCCATTTTCAATTCGTAATGACATTAATGACATACGCAACATACAGATTCTGACATACATGACATACAGGTATACAGTACTGTTACATTTGTGACATACAAGATATGCAAATATACAGTACTGTTATCCTAACAGAAAATATATACATACGAGGGGGAGGAAACTGGTACATTAGGAGGGGTGGAGGGGGGGGGTTTGTACATTTACGGGGGCCATACAGATATACAGATATATATCATGACAATACATGACATACAGGTATACAGTACTGTTACATTTGTGACATACAAGATATGCAAATATATAGTACTGTTAAACAGAGATCCTAACAGATAATATATACATACGAGGGGGAGGAAATTGTACATTAGGAGTGGGTGGGAGGGGGGGTTTGGACATTTACGGGGGCCAGTTTCGAATTGCAGCCTCCCGTAGATGCTATTTGAGAGCGGTTTTGAAGGTGGGTAGGGATTCACATTTTTTTACGGCTGTGGGTAGGGCGTTCCACATTGATGTTGCATAATTGCGAAACGTGTTTAGACCCTTGTTTGGTCCGAATCTGGGTTGAACATGATTTGTGGAACTCCCTCTTGTGTTGTTGTGGTCGTGGTATTCACTGACCTTTGTATGAGGCCGACGTTCCACTCTACTGGTTAAAGTTGCTTACTCGTGAGTAGTACATTCATTGATAAAGAAAAATAATGTCCACAGCTGCTCCAGTGTAAAAAAAAGATATCCAAATGGGTTATTTCTCTTCCACAGCAAAGTCTTTCTTTACAGAAGTGATCCTAAACCTATTTTCCTAAATATTCACGTCACTACTACAAGGTAAGAAAACTGTATTTTCCCAGTCTCTAGAAATGCAGGCTTCAATCTATGTTGTTTAGTCTATCTGTTCAGTACTGCTCCGCACTGTTTCAAGATGCACACTGACCTCTTCTTCTTCTTCTTCTTCTTCTTCTTCTTCTTCTTCTTCTTCTTCTTCTTCTTCTTCTTCTTCTTCTTCTTCTTCTTCTTCTTCTTCTTCTTCTTCTTTGATGGATTTTGAGAGGTGCGCAGAGTGGCGGCGTCTGCGTCCGCCGGAACTGTGCAGCGAACACATGCGTGGGAGTAGTAGTCGGTGGTGGGATGCGACCGGTGAAGTTATAAAGGATCGGGAACAGCGAAGACCTTGCGATTGGTGGCCCCGGTCTGTGGACGGCTGTCCAGGGTATTGGGAGGATTGTGATGGAAGTAAATGGTGTGAGAAGGGCGAGGAAGATAGCGATAGGGAAAAGAATGGCCATGAGTCTCTCTGGCAGAGAGAGAGAGAAAGAGAGAGAGAGAGAGCGAGAGAGAGAGAGAGAGAGAGCGGGAGAATAGTGGGGAGGAGAATGAGAAAGAGGGGTGGGAAACGGTGGGGAAGAAGAGGAAGAAACGGACGGAGAGGAACGACAGCGATGGGGGTGAGAGTAGCCAGGGCAAGGGTAAGGGGTCGGGTGGTGACGTGGAGAGTAGGGGGGAGGAGAGTGGGGGAGAAGGGTGGAAGAGGAAGAAAGTGAGGGACGATAGCTCAAGTGGGCCGGGAGGCGAGGGTGCTGGAAATGATGTGGCAAAAGAGGAAGTGATTCATATAGTGGTCAGGCTTGAGGGGGAGAGGGGAGAGGGGAAAGTAGGTAGGCTCGAGTTGCCCAAACCCATTGCCGAGCAATTAGGAGAGGTAAAGTACGCAAGAGTTTTGTGGGATGGGAATCTGGCCGTAGGGTGTGGTAGTGAGGGGCAGGTGGAGAGGGCTAGGAAGATGAAGAGCATTGGGGGGGTGGGTATAAGTAAGGAGGCGAGAGTAGGGGAGAAGAGGGAGGGGGGATGTAAGGGGGTGATAGCTGGGGTACTTCTTCTTCTTCTTCTTCTTTTGAATTTCCGGCAGATTAGACGCATCGTGGCGTATTACTGCCCTCCGCACTTCTTTTGATGATCTCTTCTTCTTCTTCTTCTTCTTCTTCTTTCTTGGCGTATTTCTTCCCTCCTCATTTCTTATACTACACTAGTGGTGTTCCATCTTTAGGCCTCTTCAACTCACACTTTCTCCTTCTTCTCTGCTCCTCTTGCCTGTCCAATACTAATACATACACTAACGCTATATCCTCTGGTACAACTCTGAAGCATGCAGAAATGTCAGCACTGCCTCTGTGATCAACTGGTGGTTCTCATTATCCATGCCAAAGAATGATTTAAGAGAGAAGGAAGATACTCCCAGCTCTACCAGACTTTTATAAAAGATTTCCCTCTCTTTCCTATACCTTTCACATTTTAGGAAGACATGCCCGACAGTTTCAGTCTCTCCACATTCACACACCCCATCTGGATGTTTGCCCACAATGAACAAGCTACTGTTCAACCCACAGCCTCAGTCTACACATCTTCACCCTATCACTCCTTGACCCATATCCCTCCACCTGAGAGAATTGTTGAATATATATAGATACACAAATGTTCTAGAATGTTTGGATGTGACATCACAAATGTTCTAGAATGTTCTATTATGTCAAATAAGACGGTTCAATGACTTTATCTAAATCCAATCAATATTCCTAATGCCGTTTCAATGTAAGGTTATAAAAATAAACATATAAACATTCATATAATACAATAACCTAAATATATAGCCTTGGCTCCTCTACACTTTGGGAAGTATTTCGACATGTACATGGGTACAGACCGTACAGTGGTGTAGTGTATCTTGTAGACCAGGCCCATTGCAAGTTGCTGTACTCTGTCGTCTACTCTAAGCCATCCTCGGTTGTCAAAATGGGCAGGGGTGAGGTGGGTTTTAGGAGTAAGGCCAAGCAGTAGTCTGACCAGTTTGTTTTGTGATGTTTGTAATCTTGTTTTTAGTGCCTTTGAGGTGCTTTGGTACCATGAGGTGCAAACATAGTCGTAGTACCCTTGAATGAGTGCTCCTGCTAGAGTCTTCAGGGTATTCTTGTTTACCAGAGAGGAGATCCGGTACAAGAATCTTGTTCGTTGGTTGACTTTTTTGATTACATTGGATGCCATTTTGTCACAGGAAAGATTTGCCTCTAGGATGGAACCCAGGTATGTAATTTCATCTGTCCTTGTGACAATATTGTCACCCACTGTAACAGAGAAGCCGTTGGTTTTGCTGAGTTTGTTATTTGATCCAAAGAGAATGGACTCTGTTTTATCCAGGTGTAATGATAGTTTGTTATCAGCGAGCCAGGTGCAGATTCTGCCGAGTTCTGAGCTGAGGGTTTTTTCAACCTGTAACTTGTTCTTGTCAGAGACCAGCAGGGCTGAGTCGTCCGCGAACAGGAACAAGCTGACGACATGTCATTTGCATAAATTAGGAACAGTAACAATCCTAGTATGCTTCCTTGTGGAACACCACAGTTCACTGGGAGGGGGGGGGGGGGGGATAGAGTACCGTTTACCTCTACCATCTGTTCTCTCCCCTCCAGGTGGGATTGCATCCAGCTCATCCAACCAATTGCTTTTAGCTTGTCAATCAGAATGGAGTGATTGACAGTGTCGAAGGCCTTTTGTAGTTCCAGCATGACCATGCCGCAGTATTTGCCCGTGTACACCTCTTGTTTGATGTGGTCGTTCAAATGGAGAAGGCATGTGTCAGTGGAGTGGGATGTTCTGAAGCCAGATTGGAATTCATAGATTCGATTTCTTTCCACAAGGAACTTTTCGACCTGTTCGTAGACAATTTTTTCCATGACTTTCGAGATGGAGGTAAGAATAGAAACAGGGCGGTAGTTGCCTGGGTCTAATTTGCTGCCTTTTTTGTGCAGCAAATTCTAGCAATTTTGAAGTCTTTGGGGACGTGTCCCTGTTTTGCTATTTTGTCCCTGTTTTGCTATTTTGTCCCCGGTTGCTATTGCTGGCCACACCTCAGGCTTTTCCAATCGATGTCTGGAGAAATTCAGACTATAATATGTTACAATATACAGAAGGTTGACAAATGAAAGGAAAAAACAACGTAAAGTGTCTTAGTAAGGTTGGGCCACAAGCCACCAGAACAGCTTCAATGCGCCTTGGCATAGATTCTACAAGTCTCTGGAACTCTGCTGGAGGGATGAAACACCATTCTTTCAAAAGATATTCCCTCATTTGCTGTTTTGATGGTGGTGGTGGAGAGTGCACTGCCGTCTTACAGTTTTTCCCCCCCGATTGCTTAAGCACGATTTTGAAAGCAGGGCCCGATGTTTCAAAACACTACACACAATTAGCACAACCACACACACAATTAGCAGAACACCTCAAATCCTTTGCTAAATGAAACACTTGTAAAAACTATACACTAATTTATAAAAAATACATTTTGTTACCATATGAAACACACACGTTTCATACGACTTAATTCAGTTTGAACCAGTTACACACTGCTGTGCTTAACCTAAAACACTTTTAGCAATTCTACTTCTTTTTTTTAATCTACTTTTTCTACTTCTTTTTCTGTATTTTTATCCCATCCCAATTTTAGTCGTTATGCCAATGCTGCAGACTGATGAAAATATAATTTATTTCTCTCCATATACCCAAATCAATCAACATGTCAACATGGAGAATCACAACAAAACATGTCCCCGTTTTCATGCTACTACAGTAGTGTGCATAACACTGTAAGCTCAGCAAATATCAGACAAACATAAAATGCTGTATCTAGTACAGGTTACAATTACAGTAAAACAAAATAGAAAAAGTTCAAATAGAGTACAGAAAATACTAGACATTATATCTTCGCCTAGCTGGATCTGGCCAGAGAATTTATGGGAAACTGGGACATCATTTGTTGTGATTCTCCATGTTGACATGTTGACTGATTTGGGTATATGGAGAGAAAATAATTATATTTTCATCAGTCTGTAGCATTGGTCTTGTGTAGTGTTTGATGAATTTACTGTATTGTATATTTGAACATTCTCTGTGTACTTCCATTTTGGTTGAAGACAGGTGAACTCACTTGCTGCATTTTTATAGTGCTTAAACCTGATTGGTGTGTCTACAATTAAGCAATTGTGTGTTTGTGCACCTGTTGGCTGTGTTTAACCAATTGGCCCATATGTGTGGTAATTTGACATTCTATGTCTAATGTAATGCAAGTGTGTTTTGTGCTTTGCAAATCACTGTGTGTAATCTCAAAACTCACACACAAAATGCTAAATCCTACACTTCTCTTGCAAAAGCACACTTTGCCCTGAAAACAGTATTAACTCTTCACTAAATGGTATTTTCTTTTCAAATGACAAACACATACATCATATGAGTAGATGCACTAAGCACTCATTGAACACTGGTGTGCAATTCAACACTAGTATGAATGGAAAACACTATATGAATGCTTTATCAGTAGAATTATGCCTTTGCATGTTCAGTGTTACACTTTCACCTGTTGGATGTTTCAAGTTTTGTTTTACTGTATTTGTCACATATAAAGTACATGTACATTACAGTGAAATGCTTGGTTCTGTAAAATATTACCATATAATTGTTAGGATAGGGGTTTTGCGGAGCCCAATTGCAGAACACAGGAGGAGAGAGAATGGAGCGGTTTAGGTGGGTTTTAATTATGATTCCCCAAGCAGACAGTTTCACAAATAGGAAATGTGCGACAGGTACAAGAATGTTCACTGGATGAGGAATGGTGCGTTCCATGTGCCGCACAGGGCGTCCAGGTGAGCGGAGTACCGGGGCGGTGGTCCTGGGGCACAGAGAGAACAGGATTAGCGACAAGGCAATTCAACAATGTTTTGAGTAGCAAGGCTAGAGCTAGTCGTCGTACCTAGGCATCAGTCAGGCAGCCATGTCCCACCTCAAAATGGTCAAGCACTCTGCAGCTAGATTCCTTACCGGCACCAGAAAGAGAGAGCACATCACACCAGTCCTAGCCTCCCTACACTGGCTCCCAGTCCCACTTAGAATAGATTTCAAAATCCTCCTCCTCACCTTCAAGGCACTATCGGGTGCAGCACCCCTATACATCACCGAGCTCATCACCCCCTACGCAGCACCCAGGTTACTAAGATCCTCCAACCAGGCTCGGCTGGTCCCCCCCGCACCAGACTAAAAAAGAGAGGCGATCGCTCCTTCAAGGCCATAGCCCCCAAACTATGGAACCAGCTTCCCCTGGAGATTCGATCTGCCCCTACGCTGGAGACATTTAAGGCCAGTTTAAAAACCCACTTTTATTCCCTAGCCTTCGATTAATCATGATTCTCCCACACCCTAACCCACACACTCCCATGCAATTTTATCCTGGCCCCTCCCTCTTGTATCTCTTCTTGTGCTCCTCTGTCCCTGGTGTGCTATACTGTACTTTGTGCTCCCCTATCCGCTTGTCCTATTTTTTGAATGTACTGTCCTGTCCTGTTGTGCCTTTTTGTATATTGTATAGGACATTGATTTTATGCTTTGACTGTACTGTACAGCACTTTGGTTGGCTCTCGAGCTTTTAAATGTGCTCTATAAATAAATTACTTGACTTGACTTGACTAGGAAGTAAGGTTAACACTCCGACGAGGTTGGAACAGGATCTGCGGGCTGAAGTATTCTCACGCTGATGAGGGAATCCGTCACAGCAGTGTTGATTGATGGGCTGGCAGCGTGGGAAAACGGGGAGTGGATGCTGCCCATATAAGGGTGTGAGAGGATAAGGGGTGAGGGAGGCTTCCGCTGTGATGGTGATGGTGAGGAAGGAGGAGGGGTGAGGAAGGCTCTCGCAGTGATTACAACAGGACCCCCCCCTCTACGGGCGCCTCCTGGCGACCCTCCAGGCTTGCCAGGGTTGGCCTGATGGAAATCCCGGACGAGGGCAGGATCCAGAATCATCCGGCGGGAGACCCAGCTGCGCTCTTCCGGGCCGTAGCCCTCCCAGTGAACCAGGTATTGAAAGCCGCGGCCGCGGCGACGTACGTCCAGCAGCTGCCGGACGATGTAGGCCGGATGGTCGTCGATGACCAGCGGAGGGGGAGGCTCCGGAGCCGGGGGAGAAAGGGGACTGGAGACCACCGGCTTCAGCTGGGAAACATGAAATGAGGGGTGAATGCACATGTTGGAGGGAAGCTGGAGTCTGACGACTGAGGGGTTAATGACAGACAGAATCTTATAGGGACCAACAAAACGGGGGGTGAGTTTTCGGGAAACTGACTTGAGTGGCAGGTCCCGAGACGAGAGCCAAACCATCTGACCTGGTTGATAGTCGGGGGCCAGGGTCCGGTGGCGGTCGGCGAAGCGGCGATTTTGGTCAGCGGAGAGGAGCAGTGCGGCCCTGGTGTCCTCCCATACTCTTCTGCAGCGGTGAAGGTGCTCCTGCACCGAGGGGACAGAGATCTCCTCCTCCTGTGCAGGGAACAGTGGGGGCTGGTAGCCCAGAGAGGATTCGAAGGGGGACAGACCTGTGGCAGCGGAGGACAAGGAGTTGTGGGCGTACTCGATCCATGGTAGGAAGGCGCTCCAGCCAGAGGGGTCCCGGGTCGTGACGCAGTGGAGGGCGGACCACCATGGAGCACCATCAGGTCCGCGGTCTCTGAAGCAGAGGGGAGTTTGGGGAGAGCAACAAAGTGCACAGCCTTCGAAAATCGGTCAACAATGGTTAGAATGACCGTGTTACCGTGTGAGGGGGGCAGACCGGTGACGAAGTCCAGGGCGACGTGTGACCAGGGCCGGCCAGGAACAGGCAGCGGACGGAGGAGCCCGGCAGGTGGTCGGTGGGAAGCCTTCCCACGAGCACAGACGATGCAGGCAAGGACGAAGGTGCAGGTGTCTTCCCTCATGGAGACCCACCAGAAGTGCCGCTTCAGCAGGGACAGGGTACGGTCGATCCCTGGATGACAGGCGAACCGGGAGGCGTGGATCCACTGGAGCACCTGGGAGCGGACAAGGTCGGGGACAAAAAGCCGGTTAGGTGAGCCGTTACCTGGATCAGGCTGGACGCGCTGAGCCTCCCGGACGACGGACTGGATCTCCCAGGTGGCGGAGGCCACCAAGCAAGAGGAGGAGAGGATGGTGTCGGGGTGTGAGGGACCCCCTTCGGGGACAAACTGCCGGGAGAGGGCGTCCGGCTTAATGTTCTTGGAATCTGGCCTGTAGGTCAGGGTGAAATTGAACCGGCCGAAGAACAGCGCCCAGCGGGCCTGGCGGGAGTTCAGGCGCTTGGCCGTCTGGACGTAGGCGAGGTTCTTATGGTCCGTCCAGACCAGGAAGGGGATCTCTGAACCCTCCAGCCAGTGCCTCCATTCCTCCAGGGCCAGCTTGACTGCCAGGAGCTCCAGGTTTCCGATATCATAGTTGACCTCCGCCGGGTCAGATGGCGGGAGAAGAAGGCGCAGGGGTGTAGTCTCTGGTCGAGAGCGGAGCGTTGGGAGAGGACCGCCCCCACCCTGGTACTCGAGGTGTCCACCACCACGAACTGGCGGGACGTGTTCGGCTGGACAAGGATGGGCGCGGAGGTGAAGCGTCTATGCAGCTCAGAGAAGGCGGAGTCCACCTTATCGGACCAGACGAAGGGCATGGAGGGTGAAGTGAGTTGGGTAAGGGGTGCAGCGACCCGGCTGTAGTCCCTGATGAAACGCAGATAGAAGTTAGCAAACCCCAGGAAGCGTTGGAGCTGCTTGACGTTGGTGGGCCGGGGCCAGTCTGACACTGCCTTGATCTTCTCGGGATCCGCCCGGATCCGGCCGCCCTCTATTATGTAGCCGAGGAATCCGATGGAGGAGACGTGGAACTCACACTTCTCCGCCTTGACAAACAACTTGTTCTCCAGCAGGCGTTGGAGGACCCGGCGGACATGCTGGACGTGCTCCTCCATAGAGCGGGAAAAAATCAAAATGTCATCCAAATAAACAAAAACAGAGCGGTTAAGGACATCACGGAGAACGTCATTGACAAGGGCCTGGAAGACAGCAGGGGCGTTGGTCAGCCCAAAGGGCATTACCTTGTACTCGAAGTGACCGAGCGGGGTCTTAAAGGCTGTCTTCCATTCATCCCCCTTCCGGACAAGGACGAGGTGATAGGCGTTCCTGAGGTCCAGCTTCGTGTAAATGGTGGCACCTTGCAGGGGTCAATTAATGGCAGGGGGTACTTGTTCTTGACCGTGATGTTGTTGAGACCCTGGTAGTCAATACAGGGGCGAAGGGAGCCATCTTTTTTGGAAACGAAAAAGAAACCCGCACCGACAGGAGAGGAGAAGGGGGTAATAATGCCTGAGGCCAGGGATTCGTGGACGTATTTCTCCATGGACTCCCTCTCCGGGCGTGAGAGATTGATGTACATTGGAGGAGGTTGGGTAGGTGGGATGGAGGGGGGGGGGGGGGTAACTGTACATTGGATTACAGCTGTGGGTAGGGCGTTCCACATTGATGTGGCATAATTGCGAAACGTGTTTAGTCCCTTGTTTCAGCCGAATCTGGGTTTAACATGATTTGTGGAGCTCCCTCTGGTGTTGTGGTCGTGGTATTCACTGACCTTTGGGAAGTATTTTGACATGTACATGGGTACCTTAGTCGTGTAATGTATCTTGTAGACCAGGCCCATTGCAAGTTGCTGTACTCTGTCGTCTACTCTAAGCCATCCTAGGTTGTCAAAGTGGGCAGGGGTGAGGTGGGTTCGAGGAGTAAGGTCAAGCAGTAGTCTGACCAGTTTGTTTTGTGATGTTTGTAATTTTGTTTTTAGCGCCTTTGAGGTGCTTTGGTACCATGAGGTGTAAGCATAGTCGTAGTACCCTTGAATGAGTGCTCCTGCCAGAGTCTTCAGGGTATTCTTGTTTACCAGAGAGGAGATCCGATACAAGAATCTAGTTCGTTGGTTGACTTTTTTTATTACATTGGATGCCATTTTTTCACAGGAAAGATTTGACTCTAGGATGGAACCTAGGTATGTAATTTCATCTTTCCTTGTGACAATATTGTCACCCACTGTAACTGAGAAGCCGTCGGTCTTGCTGAGTTTGTTATTTGAACTGAAGAGAATGGACTCTGTTTTACCCAGGTGTAATTATAGTTTGTTATCAGCGAGCCAGGTGCAGATTTTGCCTAGTTCAGAGCTGAGGGTTTTTTCAACCTGTAACTTGTTCTTGTCAGAGACTAGCAGGGCTGAGTCATCCGCGAAAACAGGAACAAGTTGCAGTCCCAAGCTGACGACATGTCATTTGCATAAATTAGGAACAGTAGCGGTCCTAGACCAATATGATCCGTCACATGTGCTCATGTGTGCTTGTGTGTGGAGAGTTCAGTGTTCAAGACTGATGGCCTGGGGAAAGAAGCTGAGCCGAAGTCTCTCTGTCCTATTTGCTGGTGTGCGCAGGCGTTTGCCTGACTGCAGCAGCTTGAACAGGCTGTTGTTGGGGTGGTGAGGGTCTTTCATTATTCTGCAGGCTCTGGATTTGCACCTCTTGTTATATAAGTCCTGCAGGGGTGGTAGTCCAATACCCGTAGTACTCTCAGCTGAGCGCACCACTCTCTGTAGGGCCTTCTTGTCCTGTGCCGGCCTCTACATGCTACAGCAACTTCAAAGCAACTGCACCACAACATCGACAAAGCAACGGTGTTCTGCAAAATCAACGCGCAGCCTATGTAACATTGTACCCCGTACGTAGCTAGGTTCCCTAGATAGATGACGCTTCCCTTCTCAACCAACCCATTGATAACAAGCAGAAAAATAAGCATCATTTTTACTTCCGGGCGGGGGGTTTCAAAATAAAAGAGCGAGTCTAAAAGCACCGTAAATACGTTTATTTTTCACAATATCTAACGTTACACGAACCTAAACTAATCTAAAGTTAGTTTAGGTTCATGTTAACGTTAGATAATGTACAAAATAAACGTATTTCCGGTGTTTTTAGTCGTCGCTCTTTTATTTTGAAATCCCCCGACCGGAAGTATTATAGTGTCTGTTGCTAGCAGCTTAACTTTTGTCAGCCGGTTCTGTGATTTTTAACGTAACTTCATTCGTTTCCAATGGAGAGGAGAGAAAGACCGGCTCACATGCAGCTCAAACTACCTGTTGGAATAAATTAATTGATTGATGTTTAACTTGTCCCTGTGTGTGTCCAGTCATTTCGACTAGCAAACGTTGTATTTAACATTACCTCAGGATACCATTGTATTTAGTTGGTTAGCTATGTAGCTAATGTGGATAGCATTTTGTATAGCACCAATGCTAGCTGGCTGGCTACAGCTTTATTTACTAAATTATGGAGGCTTTTTAATCGTCAAGGTAAGTGAGGATTTGTCATGATCAACTGAAGGCGTATGCTATGGAACAATATGTGCTTGGGTTTTCAGAAAAAGGCCAGTTATGACGCTAATTATTTAGCTAATATTGATAGCATAGCTTGCTGGCTACAACAATGGCGGATGGTATTCCTCGCTGCGGGAGTCGGACCAATATTATTCTATGACAGCCCCGCCCCCATTCACTACCAACCAATCACTGCTACGCAATACCAACGCAAAGGGTGTTTAGATTAGATTTTGGAGACAGGTACGCAACATCCTCACAACACAGTCTACAAGACTCTCTGCAACAAGCGCTTGAAATCGCGCCGATGTTGTGTTGAAGTTGCTGTAGCATGTAGAGGCCTTTATGTGTGCCTTATGTGTTTATGTTGTGCCCTCATTTGTTATTAAAGAAGAATACAAGTGTTGCATTTTTTATTCTCATTTACAGGTATTGCACTTACTTAGTATTCTCATATACACAGTTATTGCATTTATTACTCTCACGAGTGTTTCAATTTTTTTTATTAAAATACGTATGTTGTGTGTTTCATTATTTACTTAATCTGTTTCACATTGATTACACTTTAAACTGTTTCACATTCTTCTGTTTACAGTTTCATATCCTTGTATTGCGTTTGATTTCACCTTCACAGTGTTTTTGACTATTTGTTTATATTCTTTGAGTCCACATTATCACTTATGCTTTGCTTGACGAAATTGTGTTTTGTATTGATCAAGTATTGATCAAAAGGATGGAATGTAATAGCCAATTTCATGTCTCTTGCATCTATCTTACCCTCACATGTAGTTTATGATCCTTACATGTATTTCACAGCCCTTATCCTTACACGTCATGTCCTTTATCTTTACATATGAGAGAAAAACAGCAGTGTTCCTGGTGATCCTCTCTAAATGTGAGAACCTGTCTTAAGACATAGTCTCATATCGTTAGGTTATGACTATAACCAAGTTCTGTTAATTAGGGGTGACGCTTGGCATCACTCATGCACTCCCTCGCGTACGTGCACGCGCATTGAATAAATTCCACAAATGTACCTTTAATACCAGTATTAGTCTGACCACACCCCTCATCAGCTTACCTTCATAAGCAGGTGTGTGGTCACCTGCTCTCCTCCTTCCCAAGCTTCAAGGGCTGCAGCGGCCGTCGGATGCCAAGCGTCACCCCTAATTAACAGAACTTGGTTATAGTCATAACCTAACGTTCTGTATCATTAGGGGATCCGCTTGGCATCACTCATGCACAAAGGGAGGCCAAGCGGAGCCACTGGCCGACAAATACACCCCGCTGAAGGCCCCCCACAACCAACAGAACAGGGAGGGCCGAGCCCCCCCGACCCCCCCTAATGGAGGGCACCCCCCCTATTAGAGGTTTACCGGGAGGGCGACCCGACCGTGCGAAGAGGCACTCAAGCAACTCAACGCACAGGGTGAGCAGACCGTGGCTTGACCCCACGACTACACACACGCACAACCCGCATGCCACCCGGGAACGAACGGAGGGAAACAACCTCGTTACTGCCCCCAGAATCACGGGGTCAAGGGCAAACCCAACCCCGTGGCAAGGCCGTAGCAGCGGAGCGCGAAGGAAGACCCAGACCCACCAAAAGGACTGGACTCCCTGGAATGGGGGCCCGGAGAAGTCCATGATGCCAGCATCAAGACCCCACCAGGTGGGCACTTAGTGACCCCGCCCCCCACATCGCCAGCGTATTCGGACAAAGGCCCCTCAGCCGAGCGGGCCCTGTCCTCCCCAACAGTACACCGTCTGGCACACTGGCCCTGTAACAGGCAGACAGCATGGCCGTAAACACACAAAGAGTTAACCAACGGAAGCAGGCAGTGCACCGGGGAAAAAGACCAGGCAACAGGCTGTTAACCCTAGCCTGGAGACTGCGGACGAGACAGGCGCCAGAAAGGACAGCTGAACACAGCCGCCCGGCGGAAGGGGTGTATGCTGGCGTTGTTGCATGACCAAGCCTCCACAGAGAAGGCTGACACGATTGGCAGACGTCATGAACGTGCAGGGGCACCCTCAACCGGTGAACCCGGGAGTTGACACTGCAGCAACACACCAGAGAACCAACCACCCAGGCGTTACCCTATGCGGTGGTTGGTCCCATAACCCCTCAGGAAAAAACCCAAAACACACCTGCGGCACTGCCGCAGCCCGCGTTCCAGTTTCCAACAGGGTTATCCCGGGCCTACGGGTCAACGAAACATTACCCCGGACCGGGCCCGGTGATACGGGGAGCACAGGGTCCCCCGAGGAGGCCAAAACCACCCCAAGGCCCCTCTTCGCTACGCGTAAGAGAAGAGCGTAAAAAATGGAAAACCAGCCCCAGCACCCCGCACTTGGTATCCCCAGGAGGTCACCCAACCAAGTACCAACCAAGACCAACCTGCATGGCGGCCGAGATCCGACAAGATCGGGCGCGATTACAGGTTGGCACGGCCGTAAGCCATTACGACAGTGTAGAATACAATGTACCCAACAAGGGTTCCATAGCGCTCCAACCTGTGACACCCGGACCGACCTAGCATTTTTCCCCCTGAAAAAAGCCCAAGTCCCTCAGGGTACCAGAACAGCAGATCTGCATCCCCGGCGGACAACGGGTTTAACTGATCCGGACCAGCGCGACCAGAACCAGTCCCGTGCCCTAACCACGCCGACATGCCAACTCCAGGAGAAGGGGCAGATATGCGTGTTGAGCTTAAAACATAAAAAGAAGGCGCCACCCAGACGTTTCGGTGCGAACCGCGCCCGGCGGCCCACCCCCAGGGCGTGAGACCCTTCCCCCTATGTTCAGATCCATTCCGTCATCATCCCCTGATATGAACGGGAACCCATCGACAACCACACAGGGTGTCGGAAGAGGAAAAAACCCCCATCCTAATTGCTTCATAAAAAACGCTGTTTTAACCCCAAGCAATCAAGGCGCGCCAGTCAGCCAATGTCCAACAGAACATCCTGAGCTAGCACTATGTGTGCGTTTTGACATACCCACATCAACAATAGGCTATTTAGACCATCTTATTGAATCCCCAAGACGCCCAGGGGAACGACAAGAGGGGCGAGATGCAATCAACTCCATGAATGAATGAATGAAAACTTTTTGCAGAAAGGGTACAACCCAGTACGGCGCAATACACACAATTGGTTAAGGGGAGGCAGACCTGAGAAAGACGTTAGTCTTGTTTTCATCAGGACCCCCCATTTCCAATTCATATAGACACATCCAACTCTTTATAATAATAAAGAAAAAGCATCACCCGTATGAACCAACTGCACAGCTGGGAGTAAAAAACCCGTTTTCACATGATTTCAAATCCAGTCACTCTTTTTAATCAGAGTGTAAGACCAGACCCTCCCAGAAACACCTTCCCACATGAGTTTATAGTCATGAAAAAGATATGCCAACTGTGAGTCATGTGACCAACCGACTCAAGTTTACACATAAATCGGGCGTAGCAGAACCGTGAGCCCTACGCCCTAACTCGACACCTTTAAGACACCGTAACTCATGGAAGGCGTCGCCATAGCAACACCGCTACAACGGGCGGGGAATCCTGCCGGCTCCTGTCTTGTAATAGGAGTTGGCAGGATAACCCTCCCCCCCCCCCCCCCCCCCCCCCCTGCCAAGACGTCCCACCGGCTCGGCCCTGACTGGCTCAGCAGAAGAGATAAAAAATCCCCTAAACCAATCAAGTGGGAAAGGAGGGGTTTATTCGACACCCCCTCACGAAAACACACCACGTTCCCTACACACAGAAAAACAACCGTAGCCATTTTGAAAACCTCCGGTAGAATGCAATGCATAGCATAAGCTAATACAATGCCCGCTACCCACAAAATGTGAACAGGATTTACAACAAAAAACAAGTCGCATGTGTGTGAATCCTACACCCGTCGACTATGTCGTACATAGCAAAAAACGCTGACCGAGAGTAACGGCTAGGCCGTGGAATGTGCGTGTATGAGTATTACTGCAACTAAACAACACAGCATTGTGAGACACATATACTTAGTTCAAGCAATGGAATAACACCAGTTTCTACCTGCATGTGGAGCATCAAGCTAATAGAACTGAGTGTATGTTGCAGACCTTGCTTAACCTCGTAACACAACACGACTCATCTCACAACGTAAAAGTGCAGATTCATATTTACACAACCCCACCATATGAATTGTTGAAGAAACACACAGTTTGTTCGGCCAAAACATAGTCCCCCTTATGTCGGGGAACTTTTTTATTTATAATGTTTTTTTAAGGCACAAAATCATAGAGGGGCCGGGGAGGGTGTAAAAGAGAGGGGATACAGAGGGGAAAAGTCACTCAGCGGCGTCTGCCACCTCGCGCCGCTCGAGTCTTGCCACCCCGAGGAGCCCTGGAGGGACGGTAGGTTACTGTCTGCTGGTCATGACGTTCCCTACCGTCTCCTCCGGTCGTGGATGGGCCGGCGGTGGCAGAAGCGCCGTCTCTTCTCCTGGCCCTCTTGGAAGGGCCAGCAGCGGCAGCGGAGGCAGTGGTAGCGGCGATGGAGACAGCTCGACGTCGCGGAAGCCTTCTGACTCCACCGGCAAGGACGGGAGGCGGAAAATGGGGTTGGAGGATGGATCTCTCCTCTGCCATCTCTCTGCATGTTGAGGTCATCAACCGCAGGGCCTTCCCGAACAGACCAGCGTCGGAGAGGGCGGCCGTCAGAAGAGGGGCTCTCTTCCGTTCCGGCACACGGGCCTGCTCCAGCCAAAGATGACGCTGGCCCAGGGTAGCCAGGGCGCGCACTTTCCCCATGGCTATGGCCAGCACCTGGGAAAGGTGCAGGACAGCTCCTGCAGCCTGGGTGATCTGATCGCATTTTACCTCGTTCAGATCCGTGCCGCCCGTCATGATCCCCGATACAAATCTAGCCAGGTGGGCGATGTTAGACGCCGCAGCCAGCGATTGTGTACCAGCGATAAATGACTGGTCACCCCAATAAGCCAATCGCCTAGCCGATTTCCCCTGGAGGACCGGCTTGCATAGGGGTTCCCACACCATATCCGGACAGAGGAGAGCGGCCATCGGACTGTCAAGCCGAGGCACGCCCTCCCCCATACCTTTGACTAACCCCGACACCCGCGTAACTGGTACGTAGGTGGGAGTTAGTCCCATGGTGTTGGACACCGCCTGACCCCGACGAACATAGGCCCCCATTGAGGGGAAAAATGGGTAGACAACGTCCACCCCTCTCACTGGGCGACGCTGCCAGGGATGACCTATGAGATCATCAGGGACAGGTGCAGGCAATGGCAGCGGCAGCGGCACGCCGTTTGCGGCGGCGGCTACCGCCATGAGCTCGGGAAACAAAGCCCGCAGTTCCCCCTGCGGACCTTCCTCCACCGACCCCGCATCCCTCACATGCAGCAGGCTGCGACTGGTTAAGGAGCCACAGTCTGATGTGGCCGACAGTAGGGCATCCTGCTAATGAGGCCAAGGTGGTTCCTCGACATCCTCGAACAGGGAGCCCCATGGAGCCATTTCTCCCCCCTCCGGGGTCTCCTGAGGAGGGATACTCTCCTCCACGGGACCATCATACAAGAATCCGTCCGCCTCTTCCATGAAGTCCTCAGTTTCCATCGGAAATCCAGAGCCGGACGCATCCTTGCTGGTCTCCAGCAGTTCCCCAAACCCAGGCCGTTCGCGTCTGCATGCTACCATCTTGCGACGTGAACGGGCAGACGCGAAAAGTTTGCGTCGCAAATCCTCTGGCTCCAAGACAACCCCCCGTTCACCAACGGACGATTCCCCGGAACCAGAAGAACCAGAGTCGAGATCAGGCCATCGCCGGAGCGACGGCACCGACTCCTCGGCTCTTCGGAGAGGCAAACTATCCATCAGCTGTCTCCTGGGCTGGGTCGGCAACCATGAAAGTGGCAACAGCCCAGCACCAAAACGCACGACGGAGGCGGGAATGGAGAACCGCTGGTGAAGAGTAGGTCTAGCGGGTCTACTCTCCGCGGAATACATTATGACCCAAACTTTTTCTTTACAACAGATATGAGAGAAGAAAAAATTAAGCACAATGTAAACTCGTCACAACTCTTTTCAACTAACAACACGTCAAGTGGGGTACTGCCGGGCACTTCCTTGTGGTGAAAGCGAGAAGGAGGAGAGCAGGTGACCACACACCTGCTTATGAAGGTAAGCTGATGAGGGGTGTGGTCAGACTAATACTGGTATTAAAGGTACATTTGTGGAATTTATTCAGTGCGCGTGCACGTACGCGAGGGAGTGCATGAGTGATGCCAAGCGGATCCCCTAATGATACAGAACTTCCACAGATAAAGTTAAAATATACCAGCTGCACTTCCTGTCATTTCTACAGGGTTTGGGTAAAAGTTTCGGTGACATTGTTATCAAATGTTCCCGCACGTAGGGTATTTTTATATTCACACTCCCTCGATGTAATGTCCATTCTCAAAGATGTATGCATAACTCCCTTTTCCATCTGCACCAAGGTGAAGGTCACTCTGTTTAGTTAAACCTTCACGTGCACATAGGCTTGCACGTAGAGATAGGGTATAAAGTGTCTTGTACTCTGTTCAGTCAGCAGCATCTCACTGAACAGACTGCCTCTGTTGTACTCTGTAATGTTGATTTGCTCTTTACTGCAGTAAACTTGTAATAAACTTGTACTTTAACTCTAATTTAAAAACAAACCAACAGACAGTAATACTTTCTGTCGTGTATGTTGTCTAACTACACAACTACATAATACAATAATCACGGAGATGTTGATAGCTTGAACCCATGGCTTTAATGACGTTGTACCCCCAACCCGGCAGTACATAATATGACGCATGCGTAACGTAAGCACACAGGACAAGAGGGGCGTATGTAGCCTAACGTTAAGTAGTCCCTCTACTACTCCATACATTACACATCCTCCCCCTTTAGCTTAACGGTAGGCCTATATATAAACATAAGTAATAACAATAATTGTTTCCAAAATAAATGTATGGCCTACATCAATCCTTAACTAAATGTCTATTAACTATGACATTATGTTTTCAAAATATGTCTGAACACACAACAACAACATGGCCTTTAGGCTACAGATCAAGTCTCTGAGGCGGTTTACGCTGCCTCTCTGGGTAGCGTCTCACTGGCTCGCTTGAGAGTGGGGAACCAGGCTGTGGAGACATCTCAGGTGGTGAGGTATCAGTACTAGAGCTCTCAGTGGTGAGTGGTGCTGAGAAAACTGGATTGTCTATTTCCTGCTCAGGTGAGTCCAGGCCAGGTGACACACTGTTCTGTACCTGAGTGTCCAGGATTTGGTCAACATGACGTCTCCATACATCATCTCCCATGTCCACCGTATACATGAGTGGTCCATCACGTGAAGTGATTGTTCCGGTGTTCCACTTGTCCTTCCGATAATCATGAGCGAGAACTGTCTGTCCTACTTTGAAGCTCCTTGTTGGTTTGTCGTTGAGATGTTTGAACTGTTTGTCCTCCACGTCACGTCGCACATCTGGTTTGAGAAGGTCCATGTGAGATCTCAGGTTTCTTTTGAGAAACAGCATCGCTGGCATCTGGTTGGTAGTGGCGTGTGTGGCATTGCGATATGCAAAGAGGAATTTGTCGATTTTGTGCTGGATCGGTAGATCTTCATTATCCATCGCTTTGATTGCTTTCTTGAATGTCTGCACAAATCTTTCTGCCAAGCCATTCGTGGCTGGATGGTATGGTGCAGATGTGAAGTGCTTGATTCCATTTCTCTTTACAAACGTCTGGAATTCATCCGAAACAAACTGGCGTCCATTGTCCGTGCATATCTGTTGTGCTAAACCATTCCTGACAAACACAGTCCTCAGCACAGAAATGGTCTTCTCAGATGTAGTTGACTTCATTTTGATCACTTCCGGCCATTTTGAATGCGCATCTACAGCGATCAAGAACATTGAGTCTTTGAATGGTCCTGCAAAATCAATGTGTACTCGCTGCCACAGTGATGATGGCCATTCCCATGGATGTAGAGCAGCCTGTGGTGGTGCATTCTGCATCTTCTGACATCCGGGGCAGCTCTTTGCCATGTCCTCTATTTGCTTATCGATTCCTGGCCACCACATATAACTGCGGCCCAGGCTCTTCATCTTTACGGTTCCCAGGTGTCCTTCATGTAATGCTTCTAACACTCTGGTGCGCAGCTTGGACGGAATCACTACTCGTGAACCACACATCAGTGTTCCCTGGCACACTGACAGTTGCTCTCTCCTCGCTGAGAATGCTGGATACATTGAGTTACCGTGTCGTGGCCACCCCTTCACAGTGATGTCATAGATCTGTGACAGTGTGGGGTCGTTGCGTGTCTCTCTTTGGAGGAGAGCGTTGGTCACTGGCAGCTGGTTGACGATTGTGGTGTGAAACACCTCTGCTGGGTCTACAGCTGCGGCTGTCTCTGCGGTTTGCAGGGGTAGACGTGACAGTCCGTCAGCATTCCCATGCTGTTTCGTCCCCTTGAACTCAATGTCATACTGATGTGCCCCCAGGAAGAGTGACCACCGCTGTAGCCGCTGTGCCGTCATTATCGGAACACCTTTCTGGGGATTGAAGATAGATATGAGAGGCTGATGGTCTGTCAGAAGCGTGAACCTTTGACCATACAGGTAGTGGTTAAACTTCTTGACCCCCCATACGAGACTGAGGGCCTCTCTGTCAATTTGAGCGTAGTTGCGCTCAGCTTTAGTCAATGATCTTGAGGCGAAGGCTATTGGCTTCTCTGAGCCATCTGGAAATGTATGTGACAACACCGCTCCAATGCCGTAAGGCGAGGCATCACATGCTAATTTCTTGTTGATCACGTGTGCGCAGTAGGATATTTCCTTTTTGAAGAACTCACATTTTTGTTGGTTAGCTCGAAGTCCATATTCCCTCAGCCTTGTGAGCACCTGTTCCAGGTTTGATAGATGCTCCTGATCATCCTTGCCAGTGACAAGAATGTCGTCAAGGTAACACTGTGTACCTGGGACTCCTTGTAGTACTTGGTCCATTGTCCTCTGCCAGATAGCTGGGGCTGAAGCTATACCAAACACAAGGCGGTTGTATTGGTACAGGCCTTTGTGTGTGTTGATAGTCAGATACGGCTTTGATGAGTCTTCAACCTCCATCTGCAGGTACGCTTGAGCCAGGTACATTTTAGTGAAACGTTCCCCTCCTGACAGGGAGGCGAAGATGTCCTCTATACGAGGCAGAGGATACTGTACAGTGTGGAGTACTGAATTTACAGTCCCTTTGAAGTCCCCACAAATGCGCACTTTACTTTGACTTCCAGGCTTTGTGTTGTTTTTCTTCATTACTGGGACTATGGGCGTCGCCCATTCACTCCACTCCACCTTGGACAGCACTCCTGTCTGTTCCAAGCTTTTCAACTCCGCTTCTACTGTGGGGCGGATTGCATAAGGCACGGGCCGGGCTTTGTGAAATTTCGGGCTTGCGTTCTCCTCGACCTCAATCTTTGCCTTTATACCTTTCAGTGTTCCCAGTTCCTTTCCGAACACTTCATGTGCCTCTGCGAGTATCCTTGACAGTCTCCCAGACGTGGCGCCCTTCTCCTCTCCTGCTAACACACACAATGATTTAACATCATGCCAGTCCAGTTGAATTTTCCTGAGCCACTCACGGCCAAACAGTGGAGGGCCCCCATTCGGTATAACATACATGTCCAGCTCCTTAGTTTTGTCTTTGTATTTCACTGTGACCCGCATTTTTCCTTTTGGAGCTACACTTTCTCTGGTGTAAGTCTTCAGCAACACCTTTGTAGTCTTAAGAGCTATCTGTGGATACAGTCTTTTGTAGTCGTTCTCAGAAATCACTGATAAGGCGGAGCCTGTGTCTAACTCCATTTTGAGTCTCGCTCCTGCCACTTCTGGAGTGATCCATATTATTTTACGTGCATTTGTCTCTTGCATGCGATGCAGCTAAGTTACTGCTCTCTGAATCACTTCCTTGTTCATCTGAACTCTTTTCAGTCACTTTATGCAGCTTTTTGTATTTTCCTCTGGGTGCTGCTTTCCTGCCACCTTGTGTTTTGTCAGAGTACTGCTTTTTCCCTGATCTGCACACTCTCTCAATGTGACCTTGCTTTTGACATTTTCTACACTCTTTGTCTTTGAACCAACATTCATCTGGATCGTGTGATGTCTTGCCACAACGATAACATTGCTTTCCTGGTTTCAGTGAAATTTTATTGGTTTCACACTCTATCACTTTTTGTTGTATTTCTGATGCTCCCCTTGCTGCAGTTTCCATAGATATTGCTATGTTGAGCGCCCTTTTGTAATCAAGGTCTTTCTCCGACAGTAATTTCTTCTGTGTGCTTCATTATGCATACCACAAACTAGTCTGTCCCTCAACGCATAATTTAGGCCTAGTCTGAAATCACAGTGTTCGGACAATCTGCGTAGCTCTGCAACATAGTCAGATATGCTTTCCCCTTTTTCTTGATTTCGCTTGTGAAACTTGAATCTCTCAGCTATTACCAATGGTTTGGGGCTCAAGTGGTCTTGAAGAGTATCCTGAATTTCTTTGAATGTCATCTCTGCTGGCTTCACAGGTGCTAGCAAATTGCGCAGCAGTCCATAAGTCTTTGTGCCCATCACACTCAACAGAACGACAGCTTTTTGTTCATTGCCGATAAGATTCGCCTGGCAATAAAGCTCCACTCTTTCAATGTAACTTGTCCAGTCTTCAACACTGCTATCAAATGCAGCCAAAGTGCCAATCAACGACATCTTTTCTTTTTCTTTTTATTCAGTCCAAGGTTATCTCCCTCAACCAGCTTTGTGCACTTTTCCACTCGACTCACATGAACCTTATTCTTCTCACGTGTGGTCCGTGTAGCAGCTAGCATGCAGCCCACTTTTCCAATGCAAGTGAATTCGGGTCTTCCTCTCGAAAATCTCCTCTCCTTCGTGACCGGTGGTTTCATGAAGGTGAAAAAAAAAACGTAGGTACTGATCTCAAACCTACCGAAGTCGGCCCATGTCACCCCACTTCTTAGGGACCTGCACTGGCTCCCCATTGCTGCACGAATCCGCTTCAAGGCCCTCGACCTAGCATACCGTGCGGCAAAGGGAACCGCTCCCGCCTACCTCCGGTCAATGGTCTCTAACTACACACCCTCAAGACCCCTACGCGCTGCATCTTCTGGCCGCCTCAGACCTACTCCTATCCAAGCTCCGGGAGGGTCATCAAAGAGAAGTCGCCTATTCTCAGTCCTTGCCCCACAATGGTGGAATGAACTACCCACCCCAGTTAGGACAGCCGAAACACGTCCAATCTTTCGCCATCGACTAAAGACGCACTTCTTCAACCATTATCTGAATAAAAAAAAAAAAAAAAAACTAACTAACCTTACTGTCATGCACTTGTCCTAATAAACTAACCTACACTGTAGCACTCAACACTTTGATGAACATTGTTGCTCAGCTGATAGAGTTGTGCCCTTCCTAATGGCTTGTCGTACAGAACATGTAAGTCGCTTTGGATAAAAGCGTCAGCTAAATGACTAAATGTAAATGTATACTTTCAATCTCGTCGCCAATTTGTCGTGTATGTTGTCTAACTACACAACTACATAATACAATAATCACGGAGATGTTGATAACTTGAACCCATGGCTTTAATGACATTGTACCCCCAACCCGGCAGTACATAATATGACGCATGCGTAACGTAAGCATGCAGGACAAGAAGGGCGTATGTAGCCTAACGTTAAGTAGTCCCTCTACTACTCCATACATTACACTTTCTGTGTGTTTTATCTCCATTTAATGTCTTCTGTGGTATAGGTCTAACTGTCCTTTGTGGAACTTCTTATTCTTGTTAAAGGGGGCTGTAGGGTTTTCCTATCGGGCTCAAAGTGTTGCTTTTGTATTTATGATGAGATCAGGGGCTGTGTATGGATTATCCTATGGTTCCACAGCCTAACACACGTGTAGTGTGACACCTTGTCTGTAGGATAGAGTCAAAATATGTTTACCTCTGCCAAAGTGATCATGTTTTCGCCAAATCTATTTGAAATTAGTGGATCTCCTGATCCCTTATGTACAGTAAAAAGAAAATGGCAGTGAATATTCATGACGACTTGGAAGAAGCAACCTCTTAATTTTAGTGACCCCCTGACCTTTCCTCTAGTAGTGCCACCACCAGGTCAAACTTTTAATATTCAAATGAGCACATCTCCTGAAACATTAGTCATACAGTCACAGAGTTTGCTGTGAACATGCATGACTCCTAGATGAACAAAACCATTTTAAGAATTCACATATGTTCTTCCTGTGCCAAATGACAGCTCATTCAGTATTTCCGAACATGCACAACTCTCCCCTAAAGCTAGAAATCAAAGATAATCAGAGAGAACCCTGAAATTGGTGATGTAACTGGGATGTAAAATCTGGGGCAGCTCCATAGACAATGAATGGGGCTCTGACATCACCGATTGGAGGGTTCTCTCTCTAATGCCTAGTTTTAGGAGAGAGTGGTGCGTGTTCACAAATATTGACTGAACTGCCCTGGGTGACAGGAAAGACATACTGTATGTGAATTCTTAAAATGGGTGGTATTCCCCTTTAATTCTCATCCCATGACCTCTACTTTATTTTTTAAAGGACAAAGGTCAATAGTCATAGGCCCCTCTAGGGGGGGTTCAGGGGCCTGCTCCCTCAGTTCTTATTGCATTGAGATCACTCTCACTGTCAAACAAACTGAGCAGGACCACAACGGCAGTTTCTTTCAGTCAACCAGGACAATTTCAGACAATTATTCTCATTACTCAAGTTCATTCAAACAATAAGCCATAATCTAAAAGTTACACATAGTAATAAATTAGTATAAAATATTGTATAACAAGGGGAGAAGTGTTTGCTTAATGTGAGTGACTCATGGACATTACTGTTGGAAGTAGGGGTGCTGAGGGTGCTGCAGCACCCACTAGTGGCAATGGGTAAGATTTTAAAGACAATATTATGGACTATCATCATCATCACATAAATACAGTTGGGCTTTTCAGTCACACCCAATTTATGTAATTCCAAAACTGTTTAGGGACCTCCACAGACAAAAAAAAACGTTTAAAAAGATGAAAATAACACATTTGTACTACATGTAGAAAATGACATGGTTGTTCCCCAAAACTAGATTATCATTTTCATTCAGATATCTTGAGAACCCATTTGAAAATGGCCATGTAACATAACTTCCCCCTTCCCGACAATCTAGTATAACACACTTGATACCAGTGGATTCCTTTTGATTGTCTCTAGCACCAGCATCAGGCCAAACTGACAACAAGATATCTTGAAAGGTAATGGCTGATTGCTATAATTTTATGTGCAAGAGAAAGAAAACCTTTTGCAAGGCCACTTTTTCTCTAGTACCTCCATTGGGCCAACATTTGCATTTTCAAATGATCTTATGTCCGGACTCCTGACCCATTTATTGTACAATCACAACATTTTCTGTGAATGTTCATGATCCCTACAGGAAAACACCTGTTGATTTCAGCAACCCTGTGACCTTTCCTCTAGCCACCATATGATATCTTGCGACTGGCAATATTAGCAACTCTTGTTTCTGTCATCTACCCTGTAAAATGTTGCATGTGAAAGTAATGACAAAGTGGGGAGACTGTTGAGCCTTGGCAGAAGTCTGCTGTCTGGGCCCCATTGATCCATCACAAAATAAATCGACAAGCAAATGAAGGCAATACTGTAACACTATCTTCAATCATTAGGCTACCACTTGGTTAAAATATGCATCAAGACGGGAAGGAATTTCTGCCTCAAACTGCAACCATATTGGGGCACTTTCTTTAAAACTCTGGAAGTCACCTGGTCCCCCATCACCATCTTCCTGGTTGGAAGACATTATCTTTTTGCCCGACCTGGGGAGACCTGGGGGCTCAATCGCTTACAGAGTGAGTGAGTGAGTGAGTGAGTGAGTGAGTGATTGACTCCCCATTGTTGAAACATGCATGTGTAACTGTTTGTAGCATACTGACCAGACCCATATGAGTGGCTGGAGCTACACAAACTTGTGACGTGACAGCAGCATACTTTGTATAATAGCGGGCCACATGAACAAAATGCCAACTTTGGTTGAGGCAAAATGAAGCAAGATGCATATCACATTAACTTAGCACAGCAGTGTTGCGCATTTCTGACAGTAGCTAAAGCTACATTCACTCTGCATCATCTGAAACTTTAGTAATACTTAGTTGCTTGTGTTGGATATCAATACATTGTCGATTTTATAGCTTTGTTTACTTTTTTACTTTAATGACGTGTATTTGATGCTATTTACTCGCCCTTACTGAAGCAAAGCCTGGGGGTAACGTTAGCTTTAGCTTTGCCTAGTAGTAGGCTATTGGTGGCTTCTATCTTTAGCTTAACTTAATTTTAGTGATGGTGAAGGATGCTACAGTAGCTGCTAATGTTCTGTATCTGTAGTGTACAGAAAAAAATCTGTAACGTGTATCAATTCATCGTCAATTGTATAGCTTGACTTTCTTTTGCATCTTAGCAGCAAAGCACACAGGACTTTTCAAGCTTTGTATCCTGAGTCCCGACAAATATTTGTAAAACAATATGACCCCATTTTCAACATTCACTGTCCTGGTTTTAACCAATAGAAAAACATCAACAATGCACTGCATCTGAATTAAACACTGATTTGTCTGTATGTGTGGCAACAATGTTGTTGTCAGGCTGTTGCTACATTTACATTTACATTTAGTCATTTAGCTGACGCTTTTATCCAAAGCGACTTACAAGTTCTGTACGACAAGTCATCAGGAAGGGTACAACTCTATCAGCTGAGTAACAATGTTCATCAAAGTGTTGCGTGTTACAGTGTAGGTTAGTTTATTAGGACAAGTGCATGACAGTAAGGTTAGTTAGGGTTAGAGTTTTTTAATTTAAATTTTTTTATTATTATTTCAGATAATGGTTGAAGAAGTGCGTCTTAAGTCGACGGCGGAAGATTGGATGGGTTTCGGCTGTCCTAACTGGGGTGCGTCTATACTTCCCACAAGCAAGTTGTCCTTCCGCGTTGCTCTGATTGGCCACTGACGTTTCTGGTCATGTGACATGTGCGCCAATCGCATGCCGAGCAGTGTCTTAGCCCATTTCCGCGTCGAACAGCCTGCAAATGACCTAACGCCTAGTTTATCACTGGTTAAGCTTAGGCGACTCTTTCGCAGTTGGTTAAGGTTAGAGTTTGGAATCAGGGCTGGCGTTCTATCGCCATGCTCTAAGACAAACTCTAACCTTAACCAACTTCAAAAGAGCGCCTAAGCTTAACCGTCCAAAGAACTTCGTCACACGATTGGGCGCACATGTCACATGACCAGAAACGTCAGTGGCTAATCAGATCGCGCAAAAGGACAACTTGCTTGTGGGAAGTATAGACGCAACTGGGGTGGGTAGTTCATTCCACCATTGTGGGGCAAGGACTGAGAATAGGCGGCATCTCTTTGATGACCCTCCCGGGGCTTGGATAGGAGTAGGTCTGAGGCGGCCAGAAGATGCAGAGCGTAGGGGTCTTGAGGGTGTGTAGTTAGAGACCATTGACCGGAGGTAGGCGGGAGCGGTTCCCTTTGCCGCACGGTATGCTAGGTCGAGGGCCTTGAAGCGGATACGTGCAGCAATGGGGAACCAGTGCAGGTCCCTAAGAAGTGGGGTGACATGGGCCGACTTCGGTAGGTTTGAGATCAGGCGGGCCGCTGCGTTCTGAATGAGTTGAAGAGGCTTGGTGGCAGTGGCCGGGAGGCCAGCGAGCAGTGCGTTGCAGTAGTCGAGACGGGAGATGACTGTTGATTGGACGAGGAGTTGGATGGCTTCTTTTGTCAGGAAGGGGCGGATCCTTCTGACGTTGCTCAGGAGGAATCTGCAGGTTCTGGTTGTCGCTGCGATGTGAGCAGAGAAGTTCAACTGGTCGTCGAGGACAACACCAAGGTTCTTGTCGGTCGGGGACCTGGTCACAGCTGCATTCTCGACTGTGATGGAAAGGTCGTCAGGGGGGAGGATTTGGCCGGCAGGTGGAGCAATTCTGTTTTGCTTAGGTTTAGTTTGAGGTGGTTGGTCATCATCCAGGCGGAGATGTCGGACAGACAGGCCGAGATCCGCTCAGAGACGTGGATATCTGAGGGAGGGAAGGAGAGGAAGAGTTGAGTATCATCGGCATAACAATGATAGGAGAAGCTATGAGACATGATAATGTTACCCAGTGATTTAGTGTAGAGGGAGAAGAGAAGGGGTCCTAGGACCGAGCCCTGGGGGACACCCGTCCGCAGGGGGCGGGTTGCCGACAGGGTCCCTCTCCATGACACTTGATAGGAGCGGTCATTGAGGTATGATGTCAGCCATGTCAGCGCAGAGCCAGCCACTCCCATTCCTGCGAGGGCCGTGAGGAGGATCTGGTGGTTGACTGTGTCGAAGGCTGCAGATAGATCTAGGAGAATCAGGACAGAGGAGAGGACTTTCGCTTTTGCTAAGTGAAGTGCCTCTGTGACCGCAATGAGGGCCGTTTCTGTGGAGTGGCCAGTCCGGAAGCCAGACTGATTAGGGTCTAGGAGGTCATTCTGTAAGAGATAAGCAGTAAGTTGGTTGGATACAGCACGTTAAGGAGAGAAGAGAGACAGGACGATAGTTGCCTAGGTCTGGAGGAGTGGGGAGGGTAGCTGGTCCAGCTGGCATGTAGTCGGACGGTTCGACGTTACCAGTGTCAGGGTCTCTGCTTCTGTAATGGGAGAGGAAGATGACAGAGTGAAGGATGAGGTTCTCGATTCAGTATTTGGAATGGGTGGGGGTTGGGAGAAGGCGCTGCGGATGTTCTCCACTTTTTCCTCAAAGAAGATCGCGAAGTCTTCGGCAGAGAAAGATGAGGGAGGAGGGGGTGGGGGGGGAGTGAGGAGGGAGGACATGGTAGCATGCAGTTTGCGAAGATTCTTGGCAGAGGCCTCGATCCTATGGTGAAAGAAAGAAGCTTTGGCATTAGTAATAGTTTTGGAGAATGTTAACAAGAGGTTGTGATATGTGTCGATGTCAGCAGTGAAGCGTGACTTTCTATACTTCCTCTCAGCCGCTCTCAGGACCTGTCTTTGTTCTCTCACTGCATCCGTCAGCCATGGACTGGGTGGGGAACAGCGGGCAGGTTTCTCAACGAGGGGACAGAGCTTGTCGAAGGAGGTTGCAAGGACTGAGAGGAGGGTGGAGGTTGCTATCTCTGTGGGGAGAGCAAAGAAGGTGTCACTCAGAGGTAGAGCGGATAGTATGTCAGAGGAGAGGGTGGAGGGGGATAGGGAGGGCAGGTTACGTCTGAGTGAGACGGTTTGAGTTGGGGTGAAGACCTTTCGGTTAAGCATGAGAGTTAGTGAGAAGGATATGAAGGAATGGTCAGATACATGTAGGGGAGTTACCGTGGTGTTAATGATGCTGGAGTTACGGGAAAATATGAGATCCAAGGAGTTGCCTGCTTTGTGGGTGGGAGGCATGGCAGTGGGAGTCAGGTCAAACGATTGTAGGAGGGAGACCACTGGGACCGACTGAGATGAGTCAGGCAGGTTGAAGTCGCCCAATAATAGGCTATGTAGCCGTAGCCTATTGATTTGACGTGATCATTCGTACCCATTGTACTTTTTCTGATGATAATGTGTTGTCATCTGACATCAAGGCCAGCAAATGAAAGCTCTAACATCTGTACCAGCGGAGGTTGATAGGTTAACAAAGTTTTACTGAGTGATTCGACAAAAACAAGTTTGCTACTTAATTTGTAACTAGCCTGTTAACAGAATTCGACTATAGGGCGACAATAAAGTGGTCAAGAGGCATGGTTTCTATCTTGAGCCTTAACTGGCGTGGTTTTTTATTCACATGGCAGAGCAGTAACACTACAGGTCTCCTCTCACTGAGAGGCTGGGGGGAAGAGAAAGAAGTGGGAGGAGACATCTCTATTTATACTCGCCACCTGGTGGTGTTCCTGAGTGTCTCCGCCTAGAGCGCCCTCTAGTGGAAACAGTTATATATGCAGTTAGACAGTTACTAGTGTAAACAGTTATATATGCAGTTAGACAGTTACTAACAATCCTACACAGGACCTCTGCCTTCAACATAGCCAACTGTAGCTCACGTTAAGCTAATGTTGAGCCCTCCATTGGTAAGTGTTTCTTGTTTTTGCATATGAAAACCAACAACACAATTGATTTTGGTTTTGATAGTTTATCAGTGAGCTGGATGCAATCCGAGAACAGATGGTGGAGGTGAACGGTACACTACCCCCCCCCCCCCTTCCTCCCAGTGAGCTGTGGTGTTCCACAAGGAAGCATACTAGGACCTTTACTGTTCCTAATTTATGCAAATGACATGTCATCAGCTTGTGACTGCAACTTGTTCCTGTTCGCGGACGACTCAGCCCTGCTGGTCTCTGACAGGGACAGGTTACAGGTTGAAAAAGCCCTCAGCTCTGAACTCGGCAGAATCTGCACCTGCCTCGCTGATAACAAACGATCATTACACCTGGGTAAAACAGAGTCCATTCTCTTTGGATCAAATAGGGGGCGACAGTGGCTCGGCGGGTAGAGCAGTTGTCTGGCAATCCTCCCGGGCAACGTGTCGATGTGTCCTTGAGCAAGACACATAACCCTTAATTGCTCCCGATGAGCAGGTTGGCACCTTGCATGGTTGCCTCCGCCGTTGGTGTGTGAATGTGTGAGTGAATGGGTAAAATGTGAGTAACAAATTGTAAAGCGCTTTGGATAAAAGTTCTATATAAAAAAGCAGCCATTTACCAAATAGCAAACTCAGCAAGGCCAACGGCTTCTCTGTTACAGTGGGTGACAATATTGTCACAAGAAAAGATGAAATTACCTGCCTGGGTTCCATTCTAGAGGCAAATCTTTCCTGTGACAAAATGGCAACATGCAATGTAATAAAAAAAGTCAACCAACGAACAACATTTTTGTACAGGATCTCCATCTGGTAAACAAGAATACCTTGAAGACTAACAGGAGCACTCATTCAAGGGTTCTACGACTATGCTTGCACCTCATGGTACCAAAGCACCTCAAAGGCCCTAAAAACAGGGCTACAAACATTACAAAACAAACTGGTCAGACTACTGCTTGGCCTTACTCCTAAAACCCACCTTACCCCTGCCCATTTTGACAATCTAGGATGGCTTAGAGTAGACGACAGAGTACAGCAACTTGCAATGGGCCTGGTCTACAAGATACACTACACCACTAAGATACCCATGTACATGTCGAAATACTTCCCAAAGGTCAGTGAATACCACGACCACAACACCAGAGGAAGCTCCACAAATCATGTTCAACCCAGATTCGGCTCAAACAAGGGACTAAACATGTTTCACAATTATGCCAGAATAATGTGGAATGCCCTACCCACAGCCGTAAAGGAATGTGAATCCCTACCCTCCTTCAAATCCGCTCTCAAAGAGCACCTACGGGTGGCTGCAATTAGAAACCGGCCAATAAATGTCAAACCCCCCCCCCCCCCCCCCATCCAATGTACAGCTTCTTCACCTTCGGACGTATATTTTTTTATGATATATTATTCTTACACAGTACCGTATATTTGTATGTCTTGTATGTCATAAATGTCTTGATGAATTGAAAATGGAGGATCCTGATGTAAACAAGACAGAAGTATTTTTCTGGTCTGCATCCTCTTAGCAGTTGTTTGTATTGAGCCGTACTGTACCCATTCTGCAATCTGTTAATACAGTTTTCAATCAATCAATCAATTGACAGATATTTTTGGGACGAGTTGGGCAAATTTCAGCACCACACAGCAGCCCATTGAAAGTGATTGAAAGTGGACAGCTCCCCTAGCCCTGTGACTAACGTCTCTCGTGCTGTGAACATGTGCGGTGAACATGTGTCTCTCTCTCTCTCTATGTGCAGTATGTGTGAACCAGTGTCACTCCCACGGTCCCACCAACATCCACAAGAGCACTAGTTTACAGAGGAGACATCCATGCTATCAAAACCAAAACAGAAGAAGGAACTTATATCCGCCAAAAAAGCGACTTAAATCAGTAGTGTGGGAGCATTTTGGATATGACCAGTCCAGTAGGTTGTTGAAGAAAGACAGATATCCAATGTTGGGCAAGTTTCTCAGTAACTAGTGTAATTAGTTACTTATTACTGTTGATGATAATAATAATAATAATAATAATAATAATAATAATAATAATAATAATAATAATAATAATAATAATAATAATAATAATAATACATATTTAACTTCATTACGTCTGCTATAAACCATTTTGCCTCTGTGTGTGTAAATGTGCTATAGGCAACTCTTTCTTTTACATGGATTAAGCTAATTATCTTTAACAATCCTGAGGCAGAAAAAGTCTATTTTATTTCAAAGGAAGATACTGATGATATTTCCTCACACAAAATCTCATATTGTGACATCCCATGTTGTTGTTGTTGTTGTTGTAGTACTGTCTTGCTGTGTGTCTCTCTTGCTGTGTGTCTCTCTCTCTCTCTCTCTCTCTCTCTCTCTCTCTCTCTCTCTCTCTCTCTCTCTCTCTCTCTCTCTCTCTCTCTCTCTCTCTCTCTCTCTCTCGCTCTCTCTCTCCTCCTTGTGGAGAATATATGAAAATACACAAACTAATTCAATCACACACCTCTCCCTCCCGGCACTGACGCGCGCTCTCTCGCACCACCACTGGACTCGATGTGACGACAGGCTACACGTTCCCCTCCCGAGTAGTATTTCGCGCGTGTGCTTATGTTTAATGGGTTCTACTTACAATTGATCAAAAGTGTAGGCTACTCTGCCTTTGTTCGGATTTCCTTTTCAGCTTTAACAAGTTGCCATGGCTTCTCTCACACGGAGAGAAAAGGAGAGATGCCCTTCTACGGGGAGACGGAAACAGTGGGTAAGTCATATATTCCATTCATCATGGACAAATTCTTGTTTGAAATACGTATATTACTGTATTTGATTAGAGTAGTCTGAGTTGTTATTTAAGCATTGGGTGTGGTTTACAGATGTTCACGATATGGTTTCTTTACTTCCCGACTGTTCCTACTATAACTGGTATTATTCTTTATTATATTTTTTGTGTTTCTTAGACCTCAGAGGTACCACCGGCCCAATGTAAATCCATCGGGCTCTTTTCGGAGACCGCAGGTTATTACACAGTCATGGGCTCCTGCCGCTCCGTGGAGCGTCCCTCTCCGGAGGGAGCGGGGTCCAGTGGCGGTGACGTCCCGTCTGCGAGGTCCCTCTTCAGGGGACAACAACGCACTGGGTCGGTAGACCACCTCAACGACGACAGGTCTGGAACGGGCCATTATGGACCCACTATGTCGGAAAACGTGTCTGCTCAGAGGACTAACAGACAAGTCCCGTGTTGTGAGAAGTGTTCGACTACTCTGGTCGCACTGAAGAAGCAAGCACTCAGCCTCGCCGTTCACCACCAGCACTCCTCCAAGGTAGATGTACAGTACAGTACCACGCCACCCCTCCGAAATTGAAATGCACTGGCATACACAAGAGTCGCATGGGGGCAGTAATATACTACAGTAACAGTAATACTGCCCATGCAACTCTTGTGTATGCCAGTACATTGGATTGCAGTATAGACATATTTGCAATAAGAGGAATACTAAAAGCAATTATTCATATAATAATAGCTACAAAATAAAAGTTAAAATAAAAAAAGCCACTTTGTGCGATTTTGACGAAGGAATAATTTAATCGGAAAAGTCGACATTGATGCCCACGAGGATACATCACAATCAGCATGCATGGCTTCTCTGAATCTGAGATGAATACTGGCCACTGGCTTTTGTGGGTATTTTGGGGGTAATATCCCCATCCTACATTTTGTCACCACACAAACATCCATCATGCACACTCAAATCAGCAAAGTAAACCAGTGCCATTCCTGAGTAAGTGGTTTCAAATGGGCATGAATATTTCATTAAGACATCCCTGTGTCCTATTCATTCTTCTGCGCTGGGGGAAAAACATTTATTTTTGTCCTGTCGAGTGGACACAGCTTGACATCATGCTTTAATAAAGAGAGAATACAGAATGGTATCTTGTGTACTCTAAAACGGTGAGAGAGAGAGAGAGAGAGAGAGAGAGAGAGAGAGAGAGAGAGAGAGAGAGAGAGAGAGAGAGAGAGAGAGAGAGAGGGGGAGAGAGACAGTAGGCTAAGTAGCCACAGACAGACATGGTCAGTGGAAATCTGATAAGCAGACTCCTTTGCAGGTTTATTGATCTTGGCTCGGTTTCCCAAAACCTTCTTAGATCATCTTTGGACATTGGCTTACAACGGGGCTATAAGATGATAGTCTCAAAATGCTCCTGGGAAACCCAGCCCAGCTCATTCTCGGTTGGCTGTCTGGGGCACAATCTGTCCTGTAAAATCAAAACAATGAAACCTAATTAAAAGATTAAACATTTAAAGACGTTGTTCTTTGTTTGATATGGTGGCTACTAGTAGCGACAGGATAGGTGGACTCACTCAACCCCATAACACCACAGGTACATACTATAATGTGCCTTAATCCACTGAGCCGCAGAGTGCTGTCAAAATGTTATTTTTGGAGGGAGTGGATTGGCTCCTCGATGTCTCTGCTCTTTTGGAGTCTGAGAGGTGACATTTTATATAATCGTACAGTAATCTGAAAGTACTCCCTTGTGGCTGAATGTGGGTCATTGACATTGACATTGACATGGATGCCGGACAGATGGAGGGAGGGAGGGACATTTGGGGTTGGATGTTGATGGATGTCAAGGGCAGAGCAACTATGATACCATACCGTACAAACTATGAACTCTGTTGGATGTTGATGGATGTTAAGGGCAGAGCAACTATGATACCATACCGTACAAACTATGAACTCTGTTGGATGTTGATGGATGTCAAGGGCAGAGCAACTATGATACCATACCGTACAAACTATGAACTCTGTTGGATGTTGATGGATGTCAAGGGCAGAGCAACTATGATACCATACCGTACAAACTATGAACTCTCTTGATTATACTCAGTCTATATCTATCTACTGCCTTCACTGCCTACAACTACCTTACACTGTAATCATAATTACCTACCTCAACCTAGTCTATCCATATAACACTATATAATAGCCATGTACAATAACACTATATATACCATATAAATATTTATCTATATCTGTATGAATATATCTGCATATATATTCCTGCTTCCATATTTAGATTTCAGGCATGAACGAGTGATATCCCGTGACTAACTTATCTGACTCCCGACATCTGGACACCGGAAATGCAAATCGTACATTATTAATGATGCCCTCTCCCCTTTTTTTATCCCTAAATCCATAGGATTCAGACACTGTGTCTGCGTTTCTCCATGACAACCTCAGAGTCCACACTAGTCGCTCCGCGGTGGAGTCCCGCGACAGAGAGGGGGGGGACCACGGGGTGTGTGGCGCCTGCGGGACCCACCTGAGCCAGCTCAAGCAGGAGGCCATCCACGTGGCCCTGACCCGGGAGCACGTCAGGTGGGCCAGCCCGCCGTCTGGCAAGCGCCCCCCCGGCGGATCCATCCTCACGTCCGCCACGTCGGCGCAAACTGAAGCCCAGTGTTCAGGGGAGAGGGCTGTGAGAGAGACACCCGCTGACCCCCCTTCAAACCCTCAGTCACACAGCCGGACCCAGAGCCCTCACAGCCCGCAGATGTCGCGGAGCCCCGGGGCGCCGCAGAACCCCGGGACCCCCCGCAGCCCCAGGACCCCTCAGACCCTCAGGAGGAGGCCCCCCAACCCCGACATGGACCGCTGGGTGGAGGAGCAGCAGCGGCTGGCCGCATCCACATCTAAATCTGCGTCAATGACCGGCGGTAATGGTGTCACCGTCTATCCCTATCATCAGGTACAGCTAAAAGCCTCCCGGCACTACATCATGCCCCCCCCCCCAGTGTATAACCCCCCCCCCCCCCCCCCCTTTTTATGAGCCATCTAAGCAGAGTAGGTCCTTATGGGCGCACGTGTCAGCAAGGCAATGATTCATGGTGACCAATCAGACCCAATTTAGATTCCAGGACTGGTCTAACTGTGGGTTATTGCTAATGGAAGGGAACTGGGTCATGATTTAACCCTATCGCGAAGGCGATCCAGTCAAAAAGCATTGTGATCGATAGAGGGGTTGGTCATGTTTAACAGGGAGACTTGGGGAGGTGCTTGTAAAAGCCACACTAGAAGGGTGGGAGAGAGTGAGTGACTGAAAACCATTTGAGAGAGAGGCTGAGAAGCTCACCATCAAGCATTACAGTCTAATGAAGTGCTTGTATGTACTATATTGGGGGGTTGTTTCAATTCACATTGCCGGGAACAAGCCACGCCAAGCCAAGCCAGGCTCTTTATGGCATCCACTGTACTGATTTGGTGACACATAGTTTCTGTTAGATAATTAAGGCCAATGGATGTTGTAAAAACAATGTTCTTTATTTATATAGTTAAAACCAACACGTTTCAGCAACATGCCGTCATCAGGGTTACGTGACCAAAATAACTGGAAAAAGAGAGAGAGGCTTTTAGGATTTTTTATTTGTGGGACGAATGAGGAGTTCAGTGTGAATACATTTGTATAGTTTCTGCTTTCAATATTTAGTTTTTATGATGTGGAAATTCCATTTTAATTGAAAGACAAAGTTGCGGCAGATTTTATTTTCTCTTGTTAGATCATTAATAAAATATAGCTTATTTTCAGTTTGATGCCCATGTGTTTATTGATTTATTGTAATTATAACAAGGGGGTTAGAATGTGTTTGATAGACCTTATGGTGAGGAAACTCACAACACATAAAGGTTATGCAACATTTAAATTAAGGTAAAAAAAAGGAGTTAAAAAGAAGTGAAAAACCAGAAAAATTTAAATTTTATTCCCACGCAATGGCAACGTGATATGAGATGAGATAAGATATAAGATGGTTTACGACACTGCCTGGAGAATAGGGGAGGAAAGAGGAGAGAGGGAAGAAGGGATGGGAGGAGAGAAGATGGTAGCAGAGGAAAGAGAGGATGGGTGGGTGGATGCGGAGAAGAAGGGATGCAAGGAGAAGAGAAGAGGACAAGAAGGAGAGAAGACGAGAGAGGAGAGATAGGGGATGGATGATTCAGATTTTAAGGAGTAAGAGGCTGTGAGAACACAGGAGGAAATAATACAGGACGTTGTGAGAGGCGACGAGACGAGATGACAGAGATGGCTTAGAAGATGAGTTGGTGAGAGTAGAGGAGACAGACCTCCCTCCCTGTAAAGCATCAGTCCAGCAAGCTTGAACTTTCAGCTACTGTTTGACCCAATGGGTATGACCTCTACATCTAAGTGTGGTGACTAATTGTTTTGAGTTTTTTTCTTCCACGTAAAGCGATAGTTCTGAGTTTTTAAACCCTAGCCCTATTTCCTACTTACCACAAACCAATGCAAAGTCTATGGGGTCAAGCTCCTGTCTGTACGAGCGGACTGAGGCTCACTGACATTTACTCCACAGTGCACACAAAGTAGATTTCAGTTGTCTTCAGTCAGTTTGTACAGACAGGAGCTCGACCCCGTTGACTTTGCATTCGTTTTGTGGCGAACTATCCATAGCTAGTATGAGCAAATCATGGTGGCGGAGGGCGGGTCCCACACAACTTCAACATGATCGCTCTATTCAGTCAAAAACGGGGGTTCCAATCAGAACACTATCTATCAGTTACATTAAAGAAACTGGACCCCCTCCATAAACTACGTCAAAGAAAGTCACCGGGCCCGTTCAGAGCCTATAGGTTTTGGCCAGAGGAGAGGAGGTGTTGAATTCTTCAGAAACTCCTGCAGTACAGAGGCAGGATGGAGGAGGTGTTGTACATCAGTATGTTGTTGAATTCTTCAGAAACTCCTGCAGTAGAGAGGCAGGAGGGAGGAGGTGTTGTACATCAGTATGTTCTTCAGAAACTCCTGCAGTACAGAGGCAGGAGGGAGGAGGTGTTGTACATCAGTATGTTGTTGAGTTCTTCAGAAACTCCTGCAGTACAGAGGCAGGAGGGAGGAGGTGTTGTACATCAGTATGTTGTTGAGTTCTTCAGAAACTCCTGCAGTACAGAGGCAGGAGGGAGGAGGTGTTGTACATCAGTATGTTGTTGAGTTCTTCAGAAACTCCTGCAGTACAGAGGCAGGATGGAGGAGGAAGTCCTATTGCTTCTCCTTTGCCATCTTCATCCCCTCTCTCCCCGTCTCCAGGCTTGAGGTTTCCTGTTTCCACTAATTGGCATTACTGTACATGGCTGGATGGTTTCTGTGGTTACATTAGGAGGACGGTTGATTTTGTTGTCTTGGCCTATAAAAAAAGAGCTTGAGACATTGATGGGAAGTGGAGGTAGAGAGAGAGAGATGGAGACTAGAGAGAGATGGAGAGAGAGATGGAGAAGGAGGCCACTGTAAAATATGTTGCCTGTCTCTTTTGCTCGCAGGCAAAGCTTGGTCACTTCATTTGAGCAAACAGGGGATATTGTCACCCTCCCACACACATGAACACACACACCCTTCCCTCTGGAGGGACGGGAGGCAAGGCGAGGGGTCTGCGTTGAGTTCAGAGTAGGGCTGTCCGATATTGGCATTAAAATGTGATATCGGAAAATATCGGTATTGGTTTTCAAATTTTTTCTTTTCTTTTTTTTTTTACATTTCTATAACCTTTATTTACCCAGGCAAGCAAGTAAGAACAAATTTTGATTTTATTTATTGTCAAAAGTATGCATAATGTTGTGTTAATTCCACAACAAGAGATATGTAATGTTAATTACCTGAAATTATTCCGCTTTTTGGGGGATACCCTGCATATATCGGTATCGGTTGATATCGGTTGATATCGGTATCGGAAATTAAGAGTTGGACAATATCGGTATATCGGTATCGGTAAAAAAGCCAATATCGAGCATCCCTAGTTCAGAGGTTTAGACACTCACACACAGCGTCAGGCTCAGTGTGTGTGTGCTTTTGCCTTTGCGTCGGATCAAAGGAGGTGACGGCATGTTTTCTTTCGTGCAACTGAGTCACAACCCTCAACTCAGAGAACAGTCACCACGGCTGTCACTCCACTAATCCTCACACTCAAGAAACAGCCGCAGACCCCATGTGACAGTGTGCCTTTGAGCCCCAATGCGCTCTTTCAACCTAAATGTCCTACTTAGGACAACACAGATGCTTTCTGATGCCACACCACACACTGCGCTCAGAAGAAATTCCCATGATGAATTGCCTTTTTGTTTTGCGCCGGCGCGGTGATTCTTACACAGAAATGTCTGTTTAATTAGATGACGGATAGAGCGAGAGAGAGAGTGACAGCAGGACCCGTGGGAGTTGTTGGTCGATAAAGCCGCACTGACGTCCTTGATATCCAAATACACAGAACGACACCCAACTTGTGTTTATACAGATGATAGCAATTACACTGCTTGTGACCAGAATATATATATATATATATACTACTGCACAAGACACAAAATAACACTGATAGTCTACATAATTCATTTAATTTAATCTCAAATATTTTTTTTATCTCAAAAGGCAACTGAGGTTTCCCTCATTTACAGTCACATTGAGTGTACATACAGAAATAAGCATAAATAAAGCATATAAAATCACACAGCATATGAAATCACAACAACAAGACAACAAGACAAGGGGTCGAGGGTAGACAAAAGCAAGGATAACAAATAAATTAAAACACGTACAACTTGATTGGCAAAGGTTGGAGGTCTTAAACTCTGCAACATAGGGGATAATCTCAGGCTTTAAGGACTGTTGGAGTTCATTCCATGAGCTAGGGGAATCATTGCGAAATGCAGATTTACCCTGTTCTGAGGAAACTTGAGGGACCTTAACTCATTCCCCGCCAACAACGTTTATATACGTTATTGGGCGCCATCCTTTGAACGGGAACCACGTACAGTATATATGATATTTGTATTCATTATTCATCCGGGGACCTCGGTGTTACCATAGGGAATGAGTCTGAGATCGCCAAAGTGCAATACCGGCCGCATCCAGTTAGACGGCGGTATCGAGCACCCTTTGAAACCTTGTATCTTGGCCTGTGCAACGGTCAAATGTCACCGGGCTCACTTTTCTTTGTCGGGCGAATGGAGTGGTTATAACGATCGGATTGAGAAGTGTCAAATGCTCCAGATTAGGGATGTCCGATATTATCGGCCGATATTGGCATTAAAATGTGATATCGGAAAATATCTGTATCGTTTTTAATTTTATTTCTATAACCTTTCTTTACCCAGGCAAGCAAGTAAGAACAAATTCTGATTATATTTATTGTCAAAAGTATGCATAATGTTGTGTTACGTCCACAACAAGAGATATGTAATGTTAATTACCTGAAATTATTCAGTTTTTTGGGGGGGGGGGGGGGGGGGGGGGGGAACACACCCTGCATATATCGGTATCGGTTGATATCTGTTGATATCGGTATCGGAAATTAAGAGTTGGACAATATCGGTATATCGGTAAAAAAGCCAATATCGAGCATCCCTACTCCCGATGCATGATGTGTGGTGGATTATGTTGGCGACACGATCGACACCAATACTGGGACTTGCGATCAGATAATTGGAATATTCTTTTTGGGGTACATCCTAGTGAAGGTAAGGGCTATATGATATCAATCCTGCGTTGATCCAACCATGTCTTCACCCCGAACGCGTGTGTAACGTTACTCCACAACGTATGTCGTTGGCGACGATCAAAGCATCAAAGTTTATAGTAGAATTGACGTATAAGGCTATTACTCAGCCTTTCGGGAATTACCCCAGACCACGCTATAACTATACTTATATTCACCACGGTATAACACGGGAACGTATGGATGACATTTATTTTTATTTTTCACATATTGAACGATAGATAGGTGATGTCAAATGGGCCATAGTATTGTATCCATACCTATAGGGAGGTGTAGTGGTTACGTCATTGCCGTTTTTCGTGTTCCACCCTCTGTCCAACGCAATGTATTTCCCCATTGCCCATTTCTAAATCGTCTTGTTTAAAACAAATAAAGCATTAACATTTGCATGGTGTACCTTTCTGTGCTTATTCATCCACAATCTATAGCTCAACATGAAAATATTCGCAATTAATCATAAAGAAAAATCGCCACATTTTATTTCAACCAAAAATGCTTAAACAATAATGTTAGTGATAAAAGGGAACTCATTTTGTGCAAAAATGTAAAGCTTTTCAATTTCCATGCGGCAGAATTGTTACAATAGTGTGAGAAGTTGGTCTAGAACACAGCCCAATTGCTGAACACACAGGAGAGGAGAATGGAGCGTTTCAAGGGGTTTTAATGCACAAAGCAGTTCAACAGGAATTGGGGGGAATAGAACGGGGTTAGTGTTCTTGGGGCTGCAGCTGCGGGCAGCGAGAGAGCGAGTGGTCCTCTTGTTCTGAATGGGATGTCCAGACAGAACGGAGCACTGGAACGTGGATCCTGGGGCACAGGAGAAACGGGTTAGAGCAAGGAATACAAGAGCAGGTTTCAGCAGAGCTTTAGGCAGGTACCTAGGTTGTGGTATTTAACACCACAGCGACTTCTGGTCAGCGTCGCGGGGTAGAAGTAGGGTCCTCATCAACGGGGGATTGGATACAGCTGTGAGGAGTGAGGTGCCTGACAGCGTGTGAATCAGAGGGATGAGGTGCAGCTGGGCTAGGTGACGGGAAGTGAAGTGATGCAGGCCGTATAAGGGTGAATGGAGGGGTGAATGGAGAAAGAGAGGATGAGGAGGAGTGCGTGGTGGAAGGAGAGGGGGATGAAGAGGAGTGTGTGGTGAATGTGAGGGGAAAAGGAGGGGGAGTGAAGTACGCTCCTGCTGTGACTATGACAAATAGCCGATAATCCATTTTCCCAATGATAAATCCCTATACGGGTGGAACAACCAGTGACGTCAGACTACACCTCCCTATAATATAGAATATAGTTATAGCTCTACAAACAAGGTGACGCACTCCTATCTTTTAAAGCGTGGCAGTGCTAGAACGGGGGCCGTCTAATCCCCGGCGGTCAATGAGTTAAGGACCAGCCAGTCACTAGAACGGGTTCCATATGTTCCAGAATTCCATTCCAATAATGATGTGATATATGAGGAGGTAGCTTACCAGTACGGGCCTTAAAAAAACTGTGTTTGTGGTGCCGTATCAATTATCAGTGATGAATCTTGCAGAGTGATATAGTCCAAGGATTTGGATTGATAGAATGATACACTGGTAAACAAAGAAACAAACAAATAATTTGTTGGGGCATGCTGGTGGCTTAGCAGGCAAAGGCATGTGTACCTTACTGTATATATTTGAAAAGTTGTGGGTTTGAATCTGGCTTGCGACTTTTGTTGTACGTCATCCTCTCTGTCACTCTGCTGTGTGCTGTCCATTATAGTAAAGAAAATAATAAAAACTAAAACAAATAATTTGTTCTTGGCACAACTTACATTTACATAATACACAGGACACACACACTTACATCATACAACACATTATTCTATTGCCATGCAAAACTTGCCCTGGGGACGGCTTTTGGAAACAAAAATGTGGTAAAAGCAGCCTCTGTGAATATGTCTCATCTTCCCAGTATAGAGTCCTCTACACCATACAGGCTAAGTGGAATTCATGCCATGCTTCCTTAAATCCTGGTGTATTACAAATCATGTTTGTTGTCGGTTTATGTCGCTGCCTGGAGGAATATGGAATAAGGAGAAAGGAAGCAGAGAGGTCGAAAGGGAGAGGAGAGGAGGAGAGAGGACAAAGGGATGGGAAAATAGAAGACGGTAACAGAGGAGAGGGGAAAAGAGAGGATGCAAGGAAAAGAGTGAGGACAAGTAGGAGATATGAAGAGAGAGGAGGGATAGGGGAGGGATGATTTACTGCAACGCACTTCACTGGTTAGATGCTTCATTTTGTTGTACTCTGCACTTGTACCCCAATGTAATCTACTCTAATTAACTCTTCTGCCCCCTTAGCGACTATTTTGTGTTTTTTGCCTATATTCTTTTGTGTTTCTGTGTACAACGATGGCTGTGTTGATTATTATGTCATGAAATTGTGTCCGTTTGCTTATTTTCCATATATTCACAGAATTTGAAAAGATTCGATTTTGAAACCCTCTAACACAAAAGTTAACAATATTAGCTTTCAAACCGTCCATAGTGGTTTATTTCTTGCCATGGGGGTTAGGGTTAGGGTTACCCAGACAGAAAGATTAGGAGAAGGTAAAATCGCATCCCTGTGCCCGTGCCCACCCCAACACTTGCCCAACAGTCCCCTAACCTAACCCTAACCCCAACCCCAACCCTAACCCTAACCCTAACCCTAACCCTAACCCCAACCCTAACCCTAACCCTAACCCCAACCCTAACCCTAACCCTAACCATAACCCTACAAACGGAAATATTTGGAATCTTTGATAGATATGTTGAGTTAGGTTCATAGTGGTATTCATACAAAAATTATTGGAACGAAATATTACAAATTAAGTTTTTTATGACCTTGAACGTGATGCAATCTTTTCATGCACTAAGGTGACAACTATGTCAGTTACTTAACAAGGCACAAGGGTTAAGGGGTAAGAGATGCTATGAGAGCCTTACAGGTCCATGCAGGCGACCTGGAATTCACCCCATGTTCCCTTAACTCCTGCTGTCTTACAAATCCGGTTTGTTGTTGTTCAAACCAAACTGGGCCATTAAGGGGTCTGTTCTGGCTATATAGAGTGAGACAAGAAGATAGATGGATCAGCTAGCCTAGCTTAAAACGTCAGGAGAGTTTTTGACCAACAGCTAGGCTAGCTGATCCGTATCTGCTTCCATTCATTTATGCTAAACTAGTCTTGAAGCCGGATAGCTTTCCATTGAACACACAGAGAGGACATTGGTATCTATCTTATTGTCTCACCCTGGAGAAGACCGTAGGTGCATTTCCCATAATGTTGGTGTGTTCCTTTAAAGACACGACAATCACTGACGTGTCCCAGCTAAACAAGCTTCCTGTCTTTTGCCAGACCGAGGAGGCTTCGGATGAGGCAGGATCCATAAAGACCAGCCCAAAGATGGCTCACATCTCCAGAGTGGCCACCATGGCCAACTCTGCAGCCATGTCCTTCTTGGCTAGGTAGGTAAAAACAATGCCTTAAGTTGTGTGCATGTGGCCAACGTCTGTGGTTCAGTACTAGAGATGATTTATTTTGTTATAAGAAATAATGCTACAAAAATCCCAGTGTATTGATTGATTGATTGAAAATTGTATTAACAGATTGCAGAATGGGTACAATACAGTACGGCTCAATACACACAATTGTTAAGGGGATGCAGACCAGAGAAAGACTTCCGTCTTGTTTACATCAGGGTCCCCCATTTTCAATTCATCATAATCATTCATCATATACTATATTTGATTCTATAACAATACCACGTTTGAATCCAAAACTATGGTAAATGGGCTGCATTTATATAGCACTTTTATCCATTCCAAAGTGCTTTACAATTGATGCCTCACATTCACCCATTCACTCACACATTCACACTGACAATGGAGGCAACCAGGCAAGGTGCCAACCTGCTCGTCTGGGAGCAGTCAGGGGTTAAATGCCTTGCTCAAGGACACTTCGACAAGCTGCCGGGAGAAGCCAGAATTGAACCAGGAACCTTCTGATTACCAGACGACCGCTCCACCTCCTGAGCCACTGTCGCCCCAAACACACACACACTTAATGGAATTGTTGCACTGAATTGTGGGTCTACTATTATAGACGTCACGTTTGACAGACAGAAAAATTAGGATGAACCTTTGGAACGGATACGTTGCCGTCTGTTAGCAAAGCTGTTGTTTTGGCAAACGTATGATTATTACACTTAGGTTCTAATTTAAACACAAACCAACGGACACTAATACATCTGTTTCATCTCTGGTTTGTGATGGATCAATGTAGCCGGGACACTAATCACTCGCTACAAGTGCTCTAATTAATTGTGTCTGCAGGGTCCTCCCTTGACAAAGTGTCTTACTGAGCCTGGGTAGCCACGGTGAGACTGAAATGATTACATTCTAGGAACGTTTTAAAGACTGCGAAAGCAGTGTGTGACAGAAATCCTCCATGACACGGTCATCTCTTCCTGCAGGGCGGCCCAGAAGCTCACCTTGGCAGCCAGGAGGAAAGCCCTGGGTTTCAACTCTTCTTCGGCGGGTCTCCCTGGCCAGCTCTCCCCCTGCTTCAGGACAATCATCCAGAAGAACCCTCCACCAGCTCCCCCCTGCCTCCTCCAAGCCGCTGCCAGAACCAAAGACTCCCCCAACCTGGGCAAAGACAAGGTAGACCTCCTCTGCTTTGTTGCCTCCTGTAAACCACCGCCAATTTACTTCACGGCTGATGGTAAACATCTTGGCCCCAAAGACCGCAATGTGGTCATTCAACATGCGTCCTCCTCAATAATATTTTTTCTTGATAAGGTCTCCCGATAGATACAGTCCAAATAAATGTCCTGTTTCATCCATTGTTTTTATCTATCTAATCCACCAGGGTTCAACTGTTTTACTTATCCTGGTCTGCGTTAAACCAAACATGCAAACATTGGAATCCAATACTGTCTTTACTCAGAGCTTGTATATCAAGTTGCTGGCCCAGGTTGAATTTCTGGGTAAAACGTGGAGAAAAGGAGGGTTAAAGTAAGCTGACCTAAGGTCTGACCTGCCTCATAACCTGGGAGAAAATGAGGGTTAAAGTAAGCTGACCCGCCTCATAACCTGGGAGAAAATTAGGGTTAAAGTAAGCCAGGTCTGACCCGCCTCATAACCTGGGAGAAAATTAGGGTTAAAGTAAGCCAGGTCTGACCTGCCTCATAACCTGGGAGAAAATGAGGGTTAAAGTAAGCTGACCCGCCTCATAACCTGGGAGAAAATGAGGGTTAAAGTAAGCTGACCCGCCTCATAACCTGGGAGAAAATGAGGGTTAAAGTAAGCTGACCCGCCTCATAACCTGGGAGAAAATTAGGGTTAAAGTAAGCTGACCCGCCTCATAACCTGGGAGAATTTCTTTACATTTTCAATATATCAAAATGCAAAGTGGATTTTTCTGGGGGGGATTATTACAGGCTAGCATAATATGTCAATGATTTGTTTTTTTCTTTTTGTAATGTCAGATAAAAAAAATACTCACACTCTTCTGAAAAGGGACCAAATGGTCCTTTTCAAAAACGCCATAAAAATATTATATGTTGATATAATTTTCCACTTTCTTTTTCAGAATTATTATATAGCCTATATGTTTTTATCAAATATTTGTATTTCTTTTTTCATTTTATACACAAAACAAGACAAACACAGTAAAGTAATAATAATAATAAACAACAAGACCTCACAATACCATAACAATAATTAATAATAACAGCAATAATGACCATAGAAATAACAAAATAATCAATACAGAACATAAAAAACAACTTATATTATCACAGACACCACAAAAGACATTTCTTCCCTCACTCCCACTCCCCCCCCCCCCCCCCCCCCCCACCCCAGGACCCCCGGACCCCCAGGATCAGCACCCCGACCCCGCTTCGCCGCTAGATCATGGCTTTAACTTTCTCGGCCGCTGAGACCCATAGTTCAACAGAGCTTTCAGTGTGGCAGCTCCCACCCTCTGGAACTCCCTCCCAGCAGAACTCCGCAACGCCCCAACTCTGGACTCATTCAAAAAACTGCTCAAAACCCACCTCTTCAACCTGGCCTTTAACCCCTATATAAACCCCTATATAAAATGAAGCTATTATTATTATTATTATTATTATTATTATTATTATTATTATTATTATTATTATTATTATTATTATTATTATTATTATTATTATTATTATTATTATTATTATTATTATTATTATTATTATTATTATTATTATTATTATTATTATTATTATTATTATTATTATTATTATTATTATTATTATTATTATTATTATTATTATTATTATTATTATTATTATTATTATTATTATTATTATTATTATTATTATTATTATTATTATTATTATTATTATTATTATTATTATTATTATTATTATTATCATTATCATTATCATTATCATTATCATTATCATTATCATTATTATTATTATTATTATTATTATTATTATTATTATTATTATTATTATTATTATTATTATTATTATTATTATTATTATTATTATTATTATTATTATTATTATTATTATTATTATTATTATTATTATTATTATTATTATTATTATTATTATTATTATTATTATTATTATTATTATTATTATTATTATTATTATTATTATTATGCTGGGTTGTCCAACCCCAATCACACGTGCAGTAGAGTCCATATAAAAGACATCCAATAGTGTCAGAGACCAATTACTCATTGTGAGTTTCTCAGGTTGTTTCCACCTCATGGCTATCAGTTTCTTGGCTGCTGTAACTCCCGCCCTTTTTCAGAAATGTTTTATACAACTTCAGTCATGATCATAACTACCAAATATTGAATTCATTTCAGAATTGTAACCCTTTAAATTACAGTGTTAGTGTTGTTAGCTAGAGACCATGATTAACTATGCCTCATTACTTTTACTCATAAAGTAAAAAGGTACTGTATAGTTCAAGTCCCCTTGATAACACAGAGGCCAATGCAGACATCAATATGAACCCCCTGCTCCCATGACCTAATAACATCACCTCTGTAGCCAGTGTCTGCATGACGACATGCATGGGACCCACAAAATACCATGAGTAACTATGCCAAAGGTACTCATGGAGTAAAAAGAAGTGCTAGCCGCCAAGCTGTAGTTTGATGATCCCCCCAGACACGGCCCCAACGTCAGAGGAACAACACGCTTGCTGGCATTTCAACGCTGTGCGAGTGGGAACACCAGCTCTCTCTGCTCTACGACCCCCCGGCAGAGACGTCTGTGTGGAACACCAGCTCTCTCTGCTCTACGACCCCCCCGGCAGACACGTCTGTGTGGAACACCAGCTCTCTCTGCTCTACGACCCCCCCGGCAGATACGTCTGTGTGGAACACCAGCTCTCTCTGCTCTACGACCCCCCCGGCAGATACGTCTGTGTGGAACACCAGCTCTCTCTGCTCTACGACCCCCCCGGCAGATACGTCTGTGTGGAACACCAGCTCTCTCTGCTCCACGACCCCGGCAGATACGTCTGTGTGGAACACCAGCTCTCTCTGCTCTACGACCCCCCCGGCAGATACGTCTGTGTGGAACACCAGCTCTCTCTGCTCTACGACCCCCCCGGCAGATACGTCTGTGTGGAACACCAGCTCTCTCTGCTCTACGACCCCGGCAGACACGTCTGTGTGGAACACCAGCTCTCTCTGCTCTACGACCCCCCCGGCAGATACGTCTGTGTGGACGAGCAGCTGGTTGCATTCCTGGGCTACTGCAGCTCCAAGCAGTACATCCCCAGAAAAGCAGCCAAAATACGGGATCAAGGTGTGGGTGGCCTGTGTGACACCGGGACCTCGTACGCCCTGATGATGCAGGTATACACAGGGAAGCAAGAGGGCTGTGCCAGGGAGGTCAATCAGGGAAGGAGCGTCGTTCTGGAGCTAACGGAAGGACTGGGCGAGGCAGACAGTGACCTGTGTGACAACCTTTTCACGTCATATGGACTTGGGGTGGAGCTGCTGAAACGGAAGATGGGCCTGGTTGGGACAATCACAGATGCAACAAACCTGAGCTTCCTCCAATCCTGCACAAGACCAGGCAGAGAGCCCTCCTCTCCTCCCTCTTCCGCTTGGCGAAGACCCACACTGCTGTTTCATACTTCCCAAAGCGTGGGGAAGAATGTGCTGCTGCTCAGCACTGTACAAGGCCCACAAGAAGCCCGAAGTAATCCTAGATTACAACAGCTGCAAAGGTGGTGTGGACAATCTGATAAGGTATGTGTCACTATATGCATCAATTATGCACAAACTTTATTATTACTGAATTGCTGTGCTTGTCTGAGATATATTTAGAAAGAAAAGGAATAGCCTATGTGTATTCATTTTAAGTTTTTTGTCTTCTTTTTTTTACAGTGTGTGTAGTGTGCACAGCTGTCGCCTGAACGACCAGCCGGTGGCCACCGCTCGTTGTTTTACAACATCCTGGATGTCTCCGTTTTCAATGCCTTTGTGCTGCGGATGGCTGTGGATCCAACCTGGAACCAGGGCAAGCTGTACAGGTGTCACCTGTTTCCTGGAGGAGCTGGGAACAGCACTGGTGACTCCACAGATGCAGCAATGACAGCGCCTCCCCCCACAGCGCAAGAGTCGCTGCCAGGGTGGCCGAAGCCAGAGGGCAGACCAGTTCCAGTGGCAGTGGGCATCCAGGGCCCTCTGGAAGCCAAAGAACAAGGCGACTATGTGTGCTGTGCACCAGCAAGCGGAAGAACCTAGCACCTGCTGGAAGTGTCGAAAGCACATTTGCAAATATACTACATGTTTGAACGTTTTTCTTTTGGAAAAATAAACATGTTGTTCAAAGTGTTGTATTCATTTCTAGTGTGAAATAAGGTAATAGGACTCTGCACTACAAACTGGCAAAGGGTTATTAGGTCATGGGAGCAGGGGGTTCATATTGATGTCTGCATTGGCCTCTGTGTTATCAAGGGCACTCGAACTATACAGTACCTTTTTACTCTACTCATGGTCTCTAGCTAACACTAACACTGGCAGGGTAAAAATTCTAAAATGAATTGAATATGGTGGTTATGATCAGGGCTGAAGTTGAATAAAATATTTACGAAAAGAAAAGTGTGAAATAATTTCAACATATAATATTTGTATGCCGTTTTTGAAGAGGACCATTTAGACCCTTAATGGTAAGAGTGTAAGTATTTTTTCAATCTGACGTTACAAAAAAACAAAAAATCCATAAAAAGTTCAAAAATCCTAAAAAATACAATAAAAAATACACACTGTTGCCACATATATTGGCTACAAACATAACCATTGCAAAGTTATAAAGAAAATAAGAATATCAAAGGACCATTCTGTCCTTATCAGACATAAGGGTTAAGATGTGTGGTTGGAGGAGATATGTTATTTCTTGTGGATTGTTCTCTGCCATGTGGAGATGATCATGTGGGGTAAAATGCAGATGAAGGATACCTGTGGAAATTGATGGTCATTAATTCTATCCTCACTATGCTACGGCATTTTAACACGAGTGGGATGAAGGGGTTTTAAAGATTAGATAGATTAGATTAGATTATATTCAATTGTACTGTCATTGACTAATGAAATTAAGTCGCAATGCAGCAAAGTAGCAGTGAAATGTACAGCAGTATACAGTGTAACATACTACCGGTAGATAGATTAGTAGATAGACCATTCACAACCACCCCACCAGAAGTGTCTCCATAGCCTGTATAGACCCGACCCCCACCCCCCACTATAACCCCATTATAATTATGCAATGATCTTCCATTAACCCAAAGAAAATAACAACAGACATGTAGGCCTATGTAAAAATTGTATTGTGTTAAAAAAAAAAAAAACAGACACCAAAAACCTCACCCATAACTGCCTCTTTAGACAAGTCTATTGTCCATATAGGACCATAAAGGCAACCGGAGTCGTTTGGAGGAAACCCTATATTATGCCGGCCCCTCCCTTTGTGATATGCTGTAATGTGGTGTTAATGCCTCCATCTTGTTTCTCTCCTCTCCTGGGAGACAGTGGGAGGGGAGATCAATATGGCCGCCTGCCCGTTTAATAGATGGAGCTGATGGTCCGCGTTTAGAGTTACAGATAGTCGCTTAGATACACTACTCCACTAGCCACACCTACCTTAGCACTCAGCTCTGTGTGTGTGTGTGTGTGTATAAGTCTGTATGCGGGCATGTATGCACGCACACGTGTGTATATACTGTGTGTGCAAGTATGTGTGTATGTGTGTGTGTGTCAAAGAGGATTTTTCCCCCTTGTAAATGGGTTCTTGAATTATTAAATCCCCATAAATAGAATTTGACACATGTTCAATAGAGTTAGGTAGCCAGTTCACACAGAGAGGAATAGAGGCCTTGCACTTGTTGTTTGGGTAGTTCTTTCTCTTCCAGCATGGCTGCCTGTGTAACATACAGTACCAGCCACCATTGTTTTGTGCTTGGCAATGGAAGAGAAATGTATCAACAAAAACATAATAATTTGGTGTCTTGTAAGTTATTACTGGATCTTATAAACAAGTTACAGTGGAACAGTAACAGCATCATGCTTTTCCAGTGTATTACTTACTCTACCATTGCATAGGAATTAGGCATTCTCTTTTGAACTTGGTTACCAATGGTTACATGCAGCCAGAAGAAAGAGAACCACACAACCATTCCATGCAAGGCCTCTATTATAAATACGATGAAGAGGTAAATTTTTTTTTAATCCTTTACAGACATCTGCTGTCGTCTGACAGACCAGAGATCACCAGCTTTTCAGTTTCATAACTGTCTGTGATGGATGATGTCATTATGACCTAATTCGATCCTGTGTGATTTCAACAAAATGGCTCTTGACTTACTGAGGAGAGAGAGAGAGAGAGAGAGAGAGAGAGAGAGAGAGAGAGAGAGAGATAGAGGGGATGGGGTTATGTGCACGGATTGGTTCTTAAACCATATCATAGCTGAGTAATAGATAGTCTAAATATTCTGCTGAGTCAGGCCTATGAGCTTTGTTTAAGTGGCTGTATAGTGTGTGGAAGAATATTCAACTTCACATAAGACATCTAAGTCCTCTAAATTCTCAAGGCTCTCTGTAGCATCAAGGACTTAACACAGAGATGGGGCAGGACATGGAGCTGTAACTACTGTACATTTATTGACCGCAATTTTTTAAGGACATAAAGAAACATGTTCAAGCAAAAACGACAGTAAGCTAACCTTCACTTGCAGTTTAATATGAATTTGATGTTAGAAATTATGAAGTGAAAATTGTACTGTTTGCTGAACGATATTAAAACAGCAAAAAATATCAACTTCAGCTCAGTTTAGACTGCAGTAGACTAAGTCCTGAATAAAGGCCTAAATATGCGTGAGAGATACTGCTTTCTTCCTCACAGGGTTTCCGCCTTCAACAAAGTTTCCCTCTTTCAGCCCGTCTCTTGGTAAAGAGACTCGACTCAGCGTCTGAGGGGAGGACTCAGAGTTAACGTCTGTCTTACCTCGCTCCTGAGCTAAATCCCCTATTTCATCTCACAAAATGTCTCACGCTGTGAATGTGATGGATCACGGTTTATGTGGGTTTTTATTTTTGTTTATTCTAGTGTGCTTTGAATGTATTTTGGGTTTTCTCTGGTGAGCTGTCAATCACCAGACACCAGTTAATTTTGGTTATATATCGTACTTGGCTTATCGCGTCCCGCTCTTAAGCCTATCGAGATATACCTCATCTCATGTACCTATTGTACTCCATCACGAATAAAAACCAGTACACCCACACCTGCCGGGTCCCGCCTCTATGGAGGCGTAGCCTATAAGACAGTAGGCAATGGCATGGTCACCAATACACTCTTCCTCTATTTTCGTTTCCATCATAGCGGATGCAGTGCACCTTATGTTAACTAGTTGTTATGAAAAGATTAGAGAAATTACGTAATGTTGAAAGCTTACCGGAGGTTTGCTTACCCCTGGCATCTTCGAGGCATGTTTCAGCGACACAACGGGCCTGTGTTGATGTTTCCTCGTCTGACGGCAGCAGACCAAGGGGCAGCGTACAAGGTTTGGCTATCGAGCCGGCTTGTACAAAGGTAGGCCCTGTGTCATCAGGCATCAATGTTGGTATTGGTAATGCTGTGGAGTATGTTTCGGCGCCAGGGCCGGGGTGGCTTGGTGAACGTTCCACTGCAGTGGACGTTTTCCTGGCAATCCTGGAGCATGCTGCTAACGCTAATGCTACTAATGCTACTACTGCTAATGCTAATGTTGACGCTGAAATGGGTCGTTGTTCTAATGATCCCCGCCGCGGGACAATTCCGCTTTTCCCTCCTCTTGCCCGCTTCATTGATGAAGGTCAGTCGGTTGCTAATGTGGGGGGTTTCGCTGAGTCCTATTTACCTTTTTTACGGGTAAACGGGCTAACAACTGGGTGCAGGCCGGGTGTACCGTGGCTACGTAGCCAGGTAGCTTTGTTCCTGTGCCCCGGCGGGGATGAACGATGTCCCACCCGGCCGATGCTTGAGAGCGCATCGGCTCGGAGGGTGGCAGTATGGACGAATGAGTGGTATACTGCTGCAGGATGGTTTGTAGTGGCGGCCAGTGTTATGGCTCAGCTGGCTAGTTTCCTATCCACATTGGCGTCGGGTAGTAGGGCTATGGGTCCAGCCGACATTGTAAACATGTTGCATGTTTGTGGTGTTATAGAGATCTTGACTCAGTCGCAAGCTATAACTGCGGGGAGGATTAGGATGCTATCAACGTTTGTTGTTAGGCATGTTTGGTTGGAGCACTCTCCTCTTGGGGAAGAGGATAGGTTTTCTCTCCTCACAACTCCTTTTTCCACTGAAAGGCTTTTTGGTCATTCTGTGGAGGCGCAGGCGGTTGTTGATCTGGGTCCTACACCGCCTCACGCTGTGCAGCCAGAGGTGGGCGCACGGTCTCGTCAACGACTGTGGCGAGATCCTCGACAGGCGGCCATGTTTTCCCCGCCAGTGGTGCCCTGGGCGGAGAGTCAACGGGGTTCCACAAGGCCGACAGCCTTGGCGGCCGAGGGATCGGCCATTTTGGGTGAATTCGGTTTGGATAAAACAAGCCGTCGTCACTTTGCCGCGAGCAGCCCGCTCCCCGTTCAATCCTCTCTCTGTTACCCACGGAAGCGGGGCTCTGATCGTTCTCCTTTGGCTGCGGGCCACAAACCTTCTTTGAAGCGCATGCGGCCCCATTCTTCACTTCTCATGGGAACAGGGGCTGACACCCAGTTGATGGCTGAGCCTGGGTCTGTCCGTGAGAATGTTGTGCTGCCGCGTGGCTCCTGCACCACATGTTGTGTGAGCCTGGTGTTACAGCTGCCACTAGCTACGGTGGTCAGCAGGGGGACTCGAGGCCTCTTCTGTTGAACGCGCACAGCAAGGGTTACCCCGGCCTCGCCTTCGCCAGGCGGGGTATCGCGCTGATGCCTCCCACTCCCGTGAGAGTGGCAGTGGTCTGCGAAGCAGAGGCGAGCGTGATTTGGGTGGTAGCAATATCACTGCAGGGCTTCGGCCCTGGGGGTCCTCATGCCTTGCGTGTCTAGCTGCGGAACGACTCCTCAGCATGTGCTAGAGGGGTGTTCAAGGGGGGGGTCTGTGTCAACCAGTTTTATGACAGCTTCTCCCGTATCAAACCGGCCCTTTCTGTCGGGGTCCCCCCTTGGGTGCGTCGCACAGCGGGAGGGACCGGGCCAACTATCTACTGTTCCTTGCGGCCCAGCGTAAATGTACCATCCGGAATGCACATGCTCCCTCCACTGTCGCGCTTTACGCGGGCAGATGGCGTATGTTCCAAGAGTGGTGTAAGGCGGGGGGCTGGGACCCAGTCCCTTGGTCGGGTAGCAGGAGTGTGTGGGTATGGGCCACAGTGTGTTAAGTCACACGTGGTTCCGCCTGTGCTGTGTGTTCAAGGGGTTCTAGTTCCTCCTTGCTCGCACTCCGGTGGAGTTGACTGCGCCCCCCCCTTCGTTAGGAAGGATGGGGTGACAGGACTCCCCAAACCCCTTGATGTGGGCTTACGGGTCCTCAGGGGGTACATTGGTCGGGCCTCGCGTCCGCTCTTACCCATATCTCGATAGGCTTAAGAGCGGGACGCGATAAGCCAAGTACGATATATAACGATAGGTTATGTATATAACCTAGTTATATGAGTAATGGCTGAGCGTCCCGCTCTTAAGCGGCCCTGAGTCCCCTTGAGGGATCTTTACTGGAAACGAGATTTTGGCGAGGAAGAGTGTATTGGTGACCATGCCTACTGTCTTATAGGCTACGCCTCCATAGAGGCGGGACCCGGCAGGTGTGGGTGTACTGGTTTTTATTCGTGATGGAGTACAATAGGTACATGAGATGAGGTATATCTCGATAGGCTTAAGAGCGGGACGCTCAGCCAGTACTCATATAACTAGGTTATATACATAACCTATCGTTTTCTCTGGTGAGCTGTTGATCACCAGACACCAGTTAATTGCCATGCGGCATGGCAGGTGTGTGGGCTTGATTGCCACCTGATTGGTGTCAGGTGTGCAGTGCCTTTAAGTAGGCTTGGTTGTCTTTGGAAACCCCATAGAAGAAGAAGAAGACTGTCTTCGTATGCTTGTCCATTTCATGTTTTTTCCTCAATAGTAGAGGAGTGTCTTCTCATGCTTCTAGGGTTTTCTGTCTCTAGTGCTGTTGGTTTTTGTTGTTGTTTTCAACTGCTAGGCAGTGGTGGTTACTTTGGGTTTTTCCCCAGTTATTTTATACTGGTGTTTTGTGTTTCCTACAGCTTTTATTTGTATTTATTTTATTCTTGTGTTTCCCCCCACCCTCTCTCATCGCTCAGTGATTCAAGTGGTTACCCCTCTGGGGTAACTTTAAGATTCCCCCTTTTGTGTGTGTCTGCATGTGTGTCCTACCCCCCCCCCCCCCCCCAATCCTGACAGATGCACCATATCAAAGGGAGAGTATGAATAGCAGCAGAAACCCGGGAGAATCAGTTTTTAATTTTTTTTTCTCAAATAGAAATACTGCTCCTGTCATCTTAGCAGTCAGCTTTAATTAAAGAACACGTTTTGAAGATTTCACTGCCTATATTTGCTGCTGTCGTCTTGATCCTTTTTTTATATCCACTTTTTCTCCTTATTTTCTATTTTTCTCCCATCCCAATTTTGTGTATCCAATTCTCCCCTCCCCTGTCTTCAACGTTGCTCAACTATGCCCCCCACTGGTCGGTTGTAGAGAGGATAGAAGCCTTGCATCACATGTTCCCTCCGGCACACGAGGAGGCAGCCTGTCGCATCTTTACGCCTGCCAGCGCGGACTCTCATTGGCGAGGTGTAACGCATGGGAGGCTCACACTACCCTCGCCACTTCCTGTCTCTGCTGTGCAGGCATCTCCCAACCGACCTGTAGGGGTCGTTGTCCACAACGTCCAATCCCCACCCATCGACTTCCACCCGCTGACTCTGCCAAATGAGCCAGTACGACGGCCGGCCCAAGCCGAAGGCAATGCTGAGAGTGGGATTCGATACCGGAGTCTCTTGCATTGGTGACGAGCACAATCTCCGCTACGCCACCCAGCCACACCCTCGTCTTGATCCTTATAATATCTCTGGGATATATCATTGTGGTTTAGAGGATGTGAAGAATGTGAATGTAAAAATGCGATACAATGGTATGTTTTGAACCTTGTTTCACCTGCGTGTGTTTTGATGAAAGCTATACAGTACGCCTGTACGTTAATGCCAAGCAAGCAGTGCAAAAATGCTTCCGCATTCGTCACCGCACGCTAGTGCGGTAAAGCGCCCTTCTTTTCAGACAAATGCTACCGTGCGTGCACCGGCGGCGGCGTGCTCGCTCAGGTGCGTGCGTGCGCCGGCGTGCTCGCGCGAGGTGCCCGCGCATGCGACACGAGCGGAGCTCAATATATATAAGTCACCGCCCCTTATTCAGTATCTAGCAAATAGCTCAATTGGCAAGGACACATGGCTGTGGATCCTATGGCTTGTTTGCTGGCGAGTTCGAATCCCATCGAAAATATTTTTTAACGTGATTTTTTTTTAACGTGTATTCTTTCGCCGATTAAGGTTAGGCATTGTTTCGGAGTTGGTTAAGGTTAGAACGGTTAAGTTTAGGCGCTGTTAAGGAGCTGGTTAAGGTTAGAGTTTGTCAAAGAGAATGGCAATATAATTTCTATGGTTAAGGTTAGGCATTGTTTCGGAGTTGGTTAAGGTTAGAACGGTTAAGTTTAGGCGTTGTTAAGGAGCTGGTTAAGGTTAGAGTTTGTCAAAGAGAATGGCAATAGACAGCCTATTTCCGCGCGACCTGGGCGCTGGGCGGCGGAAAATGAAAGGCGCATTACTGCATGCCACTACGGTAAATTTTTCCACTGCTTGCTTGGCATAAAGCTACACGCATACAGTACATAGCTGAAGCTTCCTGAAATCACCCACATGCTCTGTTAAAACACGCTATCACCTACTCATATGGTTTATTCTGGCGATGAATAAATAAATAATGTTATCTTCTCTGTGATAGATATCTTCTCTTTTTTCACAGCTGAAAGGTTATTGGCCTTTTCTGTAGATATTCTTGGACAAATCTAAACAAAAACAAAAACTGTCCCATGTTAAGTTATTTATAAATGTTTTATTCAGGAACAGTAAACATTAATAAACACCTTCAGTTTCCACATCAATGTAAATGTGCCAGAATTAGCTAATGAGCTAGTTTTCATCTGTAGTCCCTGTCTACCATGCATGTCTTTGTGGTGTGGGAGGAAACCAGAGTACCAGGGCCCTATTCCCCGTACCTGGTTCAACTAAGTCGATCAAAAGTCCCATTATCCAGATTCAATTAACCCGATGTTTGAATCCGGGATTTTCCTGTTCCTCGAACGCTGATTCAGTCTCGTTCATTCGAACCAGACTTGATACTCAGGATAAGTGCGCGCGACCGCTTCAGTTGAAAAGACAGCAGGTGTCGATCGCAGAAATCCTGATTTTCTAACGGCATTGATTGATTGATTGATTGAAAACTTTATTACCAAGATTGCAGAATGGGTACAATACAGTACGGCTCATTAGCCTCGCCGACAAGTTAAATGCATAATCTATAGGCACATTTTAAGTCCCTCATTACCCCAATTGTAACTGAGGGGTACAATTCCCTGACTGTATTGAATAAGTATGGTATCATTAAACCACTACTGACTTATGTACATTACTACTGGCCATACAGTACACAGGTATATGAGATGAACACATCCACAATAACACGGTTTCACACAAATACTCGTTTAGAAGAATATTTATTAGCAGCACGAAGATTATCTTACATTACTTTACTTATCAAGATTGAGAATTGCGCTTGTAAGGCGAAGAATGTGCATGAATAGGTCAAGAGCGTAAGTCCATGAGCATATTACGCAGGAGATAATTAATACCACCTGTATCATAAGAATTATATATATGGTACACTAGTAGGGCAGCGGGAGATACTAATAGGGTCCCTCCGGTTGTAGGCCAGCAGGGGAGAGGATTTGTCGGTAGCGAAAGTCTGGGTCAACGAAGAATAAGGAGACTCCAGGTACAGGAGACAGTGCAATAATCTCTTGATCCGCAGACGAACAACAGCTATTCTCCGGTATGCAGTGCCGCATGGAAGAAAGCTAGCCAGCCTCAGGCGTCCTAGAGGCGGGCTCGACGTTGCTCCTCACAGGGTAAATCCCACACAATTGTGGGTGTAGATGATTCTCCGCTCCATCAGCTACAGGACCAAAGCAAATATAATCCAGCCGAAAAGGGCTCTGTAGTCGCCGGTGTAGGTTATCCAGTGTACATATCCACATGGTTCTCGTCTAGGGCTCCTCGGATGACGGCACCAGGTTAAGCCGCCCAGCCTGGATAAGCACACTAGCTCGGTACGAGGAAGCGTTGGTAATGCTGGTCACTGTAGAACGGTAGCCGCACGATACACTATACATAAATAGACTATTACTTAAATAATAGAATAGGTCGAACTCGACGATACAGCGTTAAACTCTGACACTTCAGCTATCAATTCGCACGCGGTCTCAAGGCTCTATTTTGGGGCAAAACGGGCCCACTTCACAGCACGTTGTATCGTGGTGTGAGGCTTCAACTTATTGGTTAACATACTGCTGTATTCACCTGCGCCGTATTTATACGTTAGGTGAACAATCTAGTACCAGCCTCATTTCTGTCTCGTATTCTTGCGCAGAGCCGGTCATGTCCAGGCATGTCTTTGGCGGTGACTTTGAACTAGACATTGGGGGTATGGCCGTGGCGCCTAGGGGATCGCTGTCCAATAGGAGAACGAAATATTATGGTCTGTACTAGGTAAAGGAATATTCCGTGTATATGTACAAAGAATATACAAGGGATATCAGACGATATACAAATACTATACAATATATCTCAAGTAATAAATATATATATTCGGTTTAATCTGATCCTTCGTAACAGCCGCCTCCTAATTAGTCCGCACCTAATTAGATAAGCAGAGACAGATTAACCGCACTGTCCACTACTCAATGTCCGTTGTGAGGGTAGGGCAGTTCACAAAGTCAGGGGGTCATGGTCGTCATCAAGAGAGTCGGGGAGCCTTGGCAACTCTATCAGCCTCGCCACGGGTCGGGTGTATGTCCGCCCTTGGACGAGCACTTCTGCCGCTCTGACCTTTCCGTCGGCACCAGTGATCACTTTGCTTACGCGGCCGGCCGGCCACATAGCTCGGGGTAGTGACTGGTCGATAATCATGACGACTGTACCTTCCATCAAATTGTCTCTTTCTTTCACCCATTTCTGGCGGGTCTGTAGAGACGGTAGATAGTGGAGGAGGAAACTGTTCCAAAACTTGTCAGCCAATACTTGACTGTACCTCCACATTCTTCGGCCGTTCGCTTCTTCAGGTCTGTACACTGTCTGTGGTAGCGCGGGGTCCAGCCGCCCCATCAAGAGAGTGTTGGGGGTGACTGGGTCGACATCTGCTACATCACTTGAGACGTAACCGAGGGGCTTTGAGTTCAATACTCCCTCGATCTCCGTGAGGACTGTCGTGAGGACTTCTTCCGCCACGGTCTGGGCCCCAAGCACGGCGTACAGGGCTGTCTTTATTGAACGTACTTCTCGTTCCCAAGTTCCACCGAAGTGAGGTGCATTCGGGGGGTTAAACTGGAAATCAATCTGAGAGGGAGCGAGGTGGGTCTTAAGTTCTGGGCCCATAGCTTGGAAGCTCTCTCTCAGCTCTCTTTCTCCGCCTTTGAAGTTTGTCCCGTGATCAGACAATAATATAGACGGTTTTCCTTTCCGCGATGTGAATCTCCGGAAGGCCATAAGGAATGAGTCCGTACTCATGGTTGGAAGGAGTTCTATGTGTATCGCTCGGGTGGTCATGCATTTGAATACAATACCCCACCGCTTCTCCGTCCCTCTTCCTTTCTTTACATACAGCGGGCCAAAACAGTCCATACCGGTGGAGTGAAAGGGCTTGTCGCCGAGTCGGAGGCGACAGGGGGGTAGGTCAGCCATCCTGGGTATACTGGGCTGTGCTCGCCATTTGCGACAGTCTAGACAAGTCCGCTGGAAGCGTCGTACTGCTTCTCTTCCTTGCAGTATCCAATAGCGACGTCTGATCTCCGCGAAGACTCTCTCTGCCCCGGCGTGGTGCACGTCCTCGTCGTATTTCTTTATGATGAGTTCTGTGACCTTGTGTCGGCTGTTTAAGACTATCGGGTACTTGACGTCATCCGTTAAGTCTGGGGCTCTCCTCAGACGACCACCCACTCTGATGAGATTATGGGCGTCGCTCTCAGGGGCCAAGTGGAGCAGTCTGCTGTCTGACGGGACTGGCTTTGATCCCTGCAGACAGTCTAGCTCGTCGGGGAACGAGTCTCTTTGGGCTCGCTGTAGCAGAAGGAGTTCTGCTTCTTCGTAGTTAGCTGCAGTAATGTCAGTAGTGGACGGAACCTCTGGGTGGTGCCACAGGAATGTTTTTAACTGCGCATTCTCAAGGGTGGGGCAGTCGTCTATGTTGGGATCTGTGGGGACGAGTGTGTGTGTCAACCCACAGAACATAGATTTCTTCTTCTCTGCCTCCTCTTCACTCGCCTCCCGTGGGGTGGGTGTAGGCCACTCTTCTTCCGGGAGCTTGAGGAACTCGGGACCGTCACTATAGAGATTGTGACGGGTGAGGTCATCCAGGGACATTCCCCGTGTGATGACGTCAGCTGGGTTCTGTTTTGTGTCCACATACCTCCAGCATGCTGCTTCTGTTAACTCTTGGATCTCTGTGATTCTGACTCCCACGAAGACCTTGTATCTACACGAATCGGACTGGATCCATGTGAGTACGGTCATGGAGTCTGACCACAGGATTGTTCTTTGCACCGGGATGGTGAGTTCACGTTGGATTAACGTGGCGAGTTGCGCTCCTGCTAGGGCTGCGCAGAGCTCTAGACGCGGGATAGATTGTTGCTTGCGGGGGGCTATTCTTGAGCGAGCCAGGATGAAGGCAGTATGTATTTCTCCTCCCTCCTCTCGGGCCCGCAAGTAGGCCACCGAACCGTAGGCTACTTCGGAGGCGTCGCTGAAGACGTGCAGGTCTATCTGACACGTCTCCGGCCTCACTGTGGGTGGGAAGTAGCTGCGGCGTATGTTGACACCTGGGAGCGAGCTGAGTTCTGTCTCCCACTCTCTCTATGTGGAGGCAAGGTGTTCGGGTATGGGATCGTCCCAGCCCTGGTCCTTGTCCCATAGCGCTCGCACAATCATCTTTGCCCTGGTGGTGTAAGGTAGAATACATCCCAATGGGTCATATTGTCTGGCGAGTGTTCTGTATACACTCCGTCTTGTGGTCGGTAGTGAAGTCGACCTTCCCTGCTCCTTGGTCAGGGGTGTGTGTTTATAATGGAGCGAGTCTGTTTTGAAGCGCCAGACTAGTCCTAATGTCATTTCTTGGGCTTCTCCTGGGATGGTCGCCATCCAGGTCTTGCTGCTTGCTGCCTTGTCCTCTGGGGAGAGGCTGCGCAATACTTGAGGGTCGCTGCTGGCCCACTGCCGGAGATCAAAGCCGCCTTTGATCAGGGAGGCGCAGAGCTTGAGTAGGAGGGCCTCGGCTTCTTCTGGCGTCGAGACGCTTTGCAGACAGTTGTCCACGTAGAAACTATTTCCTACACTTTGTCGGACCTCTTCATCAGCTGCTGGGTCCTCTGCGACGTGTTTTTGCAGTGCAAACGTAGCACAGCATGGGCTGCATGTGGTTCCGAAAGGGAGGACTTCCCATTGATAGATGGATGGTTGCTCATCCCCGATCCTCTCTCTCCATAAGAAGCGCAGCAGGGGCTTGTCCTCTTCCACTAGTCGCACCTGCAGGAACATCCCTTTGATGTCGCCGCTGATGGCCACCTTGTTCTGGCGGAAACGTAGCAACACGCCCAGTAGAGAGGGGCCGAGTGTTGGGCCGGGCAAGAGCTCTTTATTCAGATTTTGTGATCCGATCTGGTAGCTGCAGTTAAACACAATACGATCCTTGCCGTTGTGGTGGACTTTGTGGTGCGGCACATACCATGATTCGGTCGTCTGATCGGCCTCTTTAATGTCAATTCTCTTTATGTGTCCCGCTGTGATTAGCTTGTTAATCTCAGCGCGGTACACAGTAGCTTGAGCGGGGTCTCTGGCTAGGCGCCGCTCTGTGTTCGATAGATACCGCTCCGTCGCTTCTTTTGGGGCGTGGAAGGTAGGCATACCCTCTCGCCTCAGGAGTGGAGTTGCGTATCTCATCACTCCGTTGACTTTGACTCTCTTTGTCCCCTGCTCGAGGAGGGCTATAGCATAGATGTCTTCCTTGGAACTAATGTGTTTCTTTTCGTTCTTAAAGGGCATTGTCTCTAGTGTCCATAGCCTCTCGACGTGCTGTAGGAGGGTGGTGTCTTCTTCTGTCACTCTGGAGTGGAGGCAGCGAGTGGCTGCTGTTCGGTTGGGAGACCTGGAGAGGGGGCCTTGTAGTGTCCATCCTAGGCGGGTCTCGACTGCTGCTGGACAGCCTCTGGGCCCAGTGTGGACCCGGTCCATCGGGACGATGAGGTGTGCATGGTCGGATCCTATCAGCAGGGTCGGGGTGGCACCGTCTATGAGCGGTATAGGTAGTTGACGCACGTATTTATCCATCAGCTTGGCGATGGGGTAGGTGTACTGCGACAGGCCTATGTCTTGGCTGGTGAAAGCGTTAGTGATCCTATACCGTCTCTCTGGCTGCCCGCTTGCTTCGATAGTGAAGGAGACGTTCTCACCCTTGATCGTCTTCAGGTCTCTTCTTATAGTCCGAATTGTCATCGTTTCTTCGCTCCCCCGCAGCCCCAGCTGGGCCGCAGCGGACGCGAGGAGAAGGGTCTTCTCTGACCCGTCGTCAAGGACGGCGTAGGTGTCCATGACCTTGTCCTCGTAACTCAGTGTTACGCGGACCACCTTCAAGAGCACCCGGGCGCCCCCGCTGCTGGCGGGGTCAATGTACATAACACTTGCCTTTGTGCTGCTTGAGGGTGCAGGCTTTCTTCTGTTACTGTCATGTAAAACGTCCAAGTGGGCTCCGTCACACCGACTACACCTCTTCTTTAAGCGGCACTCGGCTGCCATGTGACTGTGCGCACATCGGTAACAGCGGCGGTTGGACTTTATCCATTGACTCACCTCGTCGGCGGTCATCTTCTTGAACGTGTCACAGTGTGACAGCCAGTGTTCCTTTTCGCAGTACGGACATACAATCTTCCACTTCTCTTTCATCGAGGGGGTACTGTGGTTCTTGTTGCGCGGTACTGACTCGGCTTGGTGCATGACGGTCACCAGCCTGCGGTCATCGTTTGATCTCCTAGGTCCCTCTCTGGAGCTTGGCGCGCTCCGCACGAACGTATCCAATCGTAGGCTGCTGACTTCTCTCGCCAGGAAGTCGGCTAGGTCTAGGAGGGATGGCTCGGGACCGTTAGGATCACGGTGGTCCCTTTGCCTCTTGTCGGGCGGGCGGAAGCTTCTCTAATATTCTCTCAACATTAGAGTTCATGTACAGTTCGTGCATACCCTCTTCCTTTTGTGCCCCCAGCATCCCTACCAGGGATTGTACCTTGATAGAGAGGTCATCTAGTGAGCGATTGTCTGTGGCTGGGGGTAGACGGTCAATATTCCTTATCTCTTGTATTACGTAGTCCCATATGCGTCCATAACGTTGGTCGAGGGCTACTAGAGCCGCGGTGTATGGGGTAGTAGAGTTGGAATATGCCAGCGCTATATTGTGCGCTCTGGGCACCTTCAGGTGCTTGAGTAGGATAGCATACTTGTACGGTTCATCTGGTACATCGGACATCATCGTCTCTAAGCACATTCGTAGCTCTGTGTACTGTGCTCTGTTTTCGTGTGTGAAGTCCGGGAACGTCGGTGTGCCAAGGTACGATGCCATGGATGGCTGGCACATCGGTGAGCGTTGGGGGAGAGGCCTCCTAGGCGAGTCTCCTCTTACGTGTCGTGGTGGGCTGGTACCTGTCGGGTACCAAGGCCTGTGTACCCAGGTGCTGTTCCTCGGGGCTGGTCGTGCGTCAAGCTCACCGGTGAATTGAGTCGGGGGTCTGTAGCGCAGAGCCGCGGGGGTAAAGTCTGGGCTGTACTGGACCTCCTGGTCTTGTGGAGTACGATGCTGCTGTTGGGCTTGACTTTCCTCCTCTCCCTCTTCTTCTTCCTCTGCCAGGTCGTCTAGATCCTGTAATCGTCTATTTAGTCTCTCAGCGGCGTAGGCCGGTTCTTCCCTGTTGCTAGGTCTCGCATGGACCGGTCGGGGAGGGGGTTCGGAGAGGTGTATAGGCTCTTTCGGTTGGCCGGGCTCAGGGTCGCTTGATCGGGTAGGGGAGGGTGCCCTAGACCCTTGTCTTGACGAGACCCTGGAGCTCCGTGCGGAGGGAGGGGGGGTTGCCCTGGCAATCAGTTGCTCCATTATCTGCGCTCGGCTTCGCGCTTGATGTGAGCGAGGTCGCGCTCTGCTTCGCGCTGGGCGTGGGCTGCATTGCGCTGTGCATTGGCGGCTCCGCGCTGTGCATCGGCGGCGGCGCGCTGGGCTTCGGCGCGGTCTCTTTCCATATTCTCTTCCGTCTGGAGGCGTCTAGTCTCTAGGCGTATGCGGTCGTCGTCACTCCTTTGCTGCGCCTGGAAGCGCTCTCGCTCGATCGCAGAGTGTTCGCGTTCACTAAGGGCCTGCGCTTGGAGTTGCGCGTGGAAGCGTTCTCTTTGGTCTGCAGATTGTTCGCGCTCACTTAGTTGTTGAGCCTGCAGGCGGTCTCTTTCCATGGTAGAGTGTTCGCGCTCACTTTGGTGTTGCGCGCGGAGGCGCTCTTGTTCCATGGAAGAATGTTCGCGCTCGCTAAGCGTCTGTGCTTGGAGTCGATCGCGTTCAGTGGAGGCTGCCAGGGTGGCGATAAAGGCCTGCGCCAGCATCTTGTCCGCCTCGCTGGGGGAAGACACTGATGGAGGTGATCGGCTTCTGGCAGTGCTCGTTGGAGATCCGTTCTCCTGTCGCGCTCCGAGGAGGTCCATCTCCTAGGTGCGCGTCTCTTCTGGTGGTGGGTCGGGCTCCGTCCCTGGAGGGCTTTCTTTATCCTGGAGCTCTCCGGGGACTGCCTCGTCGACGTTGGCGGGGGGTAAAGTCATGTCAGGTCCCTCCTGGTCCCCCCCGTGAGCTTGGTCAGTTACGTTAGAACCCACTAGGGTCTCTACTGGCGGGGTCGCCTGGTCGGTAGGGTTTGACATTAATATTAATGTTAATAAAGTCTCCAATCAATCAATCAATCTCTGAGGAAGGGAGCTACCATTTTGTTCCGAGGGAGTGGCCAGCTTATATCCAGCTAACTCAACTAAACCTGCCTTGGAGCAGGTTAAAATTTTTCGATCTGTTGCCATAGCGACTTAGAAAATCCGACGTCGGGGAACGGAAATGTCTGGCTTAAGTCAAGCTATGCTGAAAATTATCCGGCTAACTCAGTTAGCCAGGTACGGGGAATAGGGCCCTGGAGGAAACCCACATGAACACAGGGAGAACATGCAAACTCCACACAGAACCCTGCTGTGAGGTAGCAGTGCTAACCACTGTACCACCATGCAGGTTATCACCCCAACCTCATTTTGACCTCATCCTCCAGGTCAAGGTGGTGCTAAGAGTCTGCCCCTCCACGTCGGCGGACCCCACCCTGCCGTCCATCCTCCGAGTGGACTCGTCCAGGAGACGGGTTATTGTCGTGGACCCAGTGTTGAACAGCCAGCTGCGCTCCCTGCAGACACAGACACTGGGTGGTGACGGCAAAGCTCTCCTCAAAACCTATGCCTTCGATGCAGCCTATCCGCCCGACTCCAGACAGGTCAGTTGCTGCAGGGGAGAATGTCTGAGCCACTTGAACAGCCTTCAAAAGCCCTGTTGTTTTTTTAAAAAAACTGGGCTTTTGAGGTGATGAAATCACTGTGCCCAGGCAGCAGTGGTTTGGCAAAAAAATTATTCTGAGTATATATCTGCTTAGAAAACGAAAATGTCTAATAATCTTTTTTGATTTCTCCACGTGGTAAATACACAGGTCACAACATGTTTACAGGAACGTTTTGGAGTTGTATTTGGAGTGTATTTCGTGACTGTTGGGAACTAGGCTACACTGGCACACCTACTTCCAGTGAATGACACTAAGCTAGGCTAACGGTGCGGCTGTTCCCTAAGCCTAATGCATGCACAGAGAAGAAAAGGGTATCTGCTTGTCCAACTCCAGGGTAGATGGCAAATAAGCAAATTTCCCCCAAAGTTGGCGTGTTCCTTTAACACTTTGTATGCCACTCACGGCTTTTCTCGGGTTTACCCCCCGACCGTTGAATGCCACGTCACGAGTATTCTTTTTTTTTTTTTTTTTTTTTTTTTTTTTTTTTTTTTTAATATATTAGCGTACTGAAATCATATTGCATCAAGCGAGCCTACCGTTGGAGATCCAGGCACCGCCGGCGCTCAGATGTGAAAAAAGCACCCCCTATCGTCTCCCAGATGGTAAATCACCCTTTTGGATTGGACTCAATGAAAGTGAATGGGAGAACGGATTTCTGACTCCACATTTTACTTCTCGCTGATGTAATTGGGGTCTACCAGAGTTCATTCTGGAGCCTTGGTGCCACGGCGAATATGTGTTCTACTGTACAATTATCGATTTTTTCGAATGGCGGTCGGAAATTGGAATAAACCATTTGGATACCATCTGACCTCAGGTAAGGAATCTATGTTATCAGTTTTAGGATAATCAGACTCGTTTTCATGGATATATAAGTGTTTCCCCTATATGTGATATAGCTGTTTTGACTGTAAAAGCCATCAGGAAATAAGAGCAGCGATTATCAGCGCGCGGCACGAGCACACATACTATTGATCATCTAGTGTTTATTTGAAAACGATTTATAAATAGGCCGACAAATGACAACGTTCTGGAATATTCCAGTAAAAGACGATTATCATCATAGGGTTGTTTTTTCCACGAAAACAAGTGATTTTCAAAATGCTATCAAACGGAAATGAAGCGATAAAAAAACAATCTGCCTTGACAATGTTTTTTTTTAAAGATACATTTTTTCGCGTTTTTTATCGCTTTATTACTACTGGGTAGTCCAGTAGGGAGAGACAGAGGAGAAATGGGAGACAGAGTGGGGGGAAGACATTCGGGAAATAAAGACGGATTCGGGAATCGAACCCGGGTCGCCCGTGTCGCGGCTGAGCGCGTTATGTGGTTCGCCACTGGGGCGCCCCTGCTGCCCTGACAATGTTGACTCGAAAATGATAAGCGACGGGCAGATTAGACACATAGCCATAATTTAAAACATAGATTAGGCGATATTAAGTTAACATTGGGAGTGGATGGTGGCATTCAAGGGGGTAAAAAGGAAAACACGGCTGGCTCCCAAAGTGTTAAGGACCAAGGCCCTATTTAAACATCGTCTGGATGCACAAAGAAGAAAAGGGTATGTATCTGCTTGTCTAACTCCAGGGTAGATGGCAAATAAGCTAATTTCCCCAAAAGTTGGCGTGTTCCTTTAAGGACCAAGGCCCTATTTAAACACCGTCTGGCATGGTTTTGACTAGTACAGGCCAGCATTCAACTGATCTATTGCTGTATCCTCTCTCCAGGCTCCAGTACAATCCAATGGCACAAGTGTTTTAACCTTCAAAAACCATGATACATGTCCTTTTCCAAAACAGGAATCTCACAGTATAATCAGATGTGTCTTCATTATGTTCTAATGAGGAAATGGTTGCAAATTGTACAAAAGTTATGAATTTCATAGGCCTTGTGCCGTCTACACTGCTCTTATACCTGCTTAACTGGCCTATGGAACTCATTATAGGTTTTGCAGCCATTTTCCTCAGAAGAAGGATCGGGGGCGACAGTGGCTCGGGAGGTTCGATTCCCACTCCTTGAGCAAGACACTTAACCCCTAACTGCTCCCGATGAGCCGGTTGGCACTATGCATGGTTGCCTCCGCCGTTGGTGTGTGAGAATAGGCTCCACGTCTCGTCTGCCTATTGCCTTTTTCTCCTCGTCCTGTTCTGCCCTTGGGTCCTCCACCAACACTATCCCTAACACTGTTTGACTCACACTGGCTTTTGCAGAGAGGTCTGGAGAAATGCATGTACAGTAAAATACAAACAAACAAAAAAATAAGTGAAGTCAGTTTGAAAGGTTCACTGCAGGGCATGAGTTCATAAGTTCACATGGTCATAAGTTCACTGGGTTCACTGCAGGGCATGAGTTCATAAGTTCACATGGTCATAAGTTCACTGGGGCGGAGCAGAAAACACAACGTCTCCCGTCCCGTCTCACCGTCTCCTCTCCCGTCTCCTCCCCCGTCTCCTCTCCCGTCTCCCGTCCCGTCTCCCGTCCCGTCTCCCGTCCCGTCTCCCGTCCCATCTCCCTGTCTCCTGTCCCGTCTCCCGTCCCATCTCACCGTCTCCTCTCCCGTCTCCCATCCCGTCTCCCGTCCCGTCTCCTCTCCCGTCTCCCGTCCCGTCTTCCATCCCGTCTCCTCTCCCGTCTCCCGTCCCGTCTCCCGTCTCCTCTCCCATCTCACCGTCTCCCGTCCCGTCTCCTCTCCCGTCTCCCGTCCCGTCTCCCGTCCCGTCTCCCGTCCCGTCTCCCGTCCCATCTCCCTGTCTCCTGTCCCGTCTCCCGTCCCATCTCACCGTCTCCTCTCCCGTCTCCCATCCCGTCTCCCGTCCCGTCTCCTCTCCCGTCTCCCGTCCCGTCTTCCATCCCGTCTCCTCTCCCGTCTCCCGTCCCGTCTCCCGTCTCCTCTCCCATCTCACCGTCTCCCGTCCCGTCTCCTCTCCCGTCTCCTCTCCCATCTCACCGTCTCCCGTCCCGTCTCCCGTCCCGTCTCCCGTCCCGTCTCCTGTCCCGTCTCCTGTCCCGTCTCCCGTCCCGTCTCCCGTCCCGTCTCCTGTCCCGTCTCCTCTCCCGTCTCCTCTCCCGTCTCCCGTCCCGTCTCCTGTCCCGTCTCCCGTCCCGTCTCCCGTCCCGTCTCCTGTCCCGTCTCCTGTCCCGTCTCCTCTCCCGTCTCCTCTCCCGTCTCCCGTCCCGTCTCCCGTCCCGTCTCCCGTCCCGTCTCCTCTCCCGTCTCCTCTCCCATCTCCTCTCCCGTCTCCCGTCCCGTCTCCCGTCCCGTCTCCCGTCCCGTCTCCTCTCCCGTCTCCTCTCCCGTCTCCCGTCCCGTTTCCCGTCCCGTCTCCTCTCCCGTCTCCTCTCCCGTCTCCCGTCCCGTCTCCCGTCCCGTCTCCTGTCCCGTCTCCTCTCCCGTCTCCTCTCCCGTCTCCCGTCCCGTCTCCCGTCCCGTCTCCCGTCCCGTCTCCCGTCCCGTCTCCTGTCCCGTCTCCTCTCCCGTCTCCTGTCCCGTCTCCTGTCCCGTCTCCTCTCCCGTCTCCTCTCCCGTCTCCTCTCCCGTCTCCCGTCCCGTCTCCCGTCCCGTCTCCCGTCCCGTCTCCTGTCCCGTCTCCTCTCCCGTCTCCTGTCCCGTCTCCTGTCCCGTCTCCTCTCCCGTCTCCCGTCCCGTCTCCCGTCCCGTCTCCCATCTCACAGTCTCACCATCTCCCGTCCCGTCTCCCATCTCACAGTCTCACCGTCTCCCGTCCCCTCTCCCATCCCGTCTTCCGTCGTGTTCTTTCAAAGAAGTTCTCTGGACCGTCTTGGGCCAGAGGTGTGTGGCTGGTGAGAGTTCTACTCTACAAACATCAGTGTCTTTGTATCAGTCAATACATTTGAGAATAAAAATGTATCTTAATTTATTTTATGGGCTATCCTTTTGTTTATGTCGAGCCTTTAAAAGTGGATATTTAACTCGATATGCATTCAAGTACTGGATTGAGTTTTCCCGCGCCACAGTCTGTACGCCAGTTTGTTTTCCATGTTGTCCGATGACCTGAAAACAAAACGGGACCCTGTGCCCGTTAGCCACGGGTGCTACGCGGTGCATACATGATCTCCTCAGCCTCTCCAGAACACAACACGGTATCCAGAAGCCCAACCCCTGCGGTGCACACAGAACCGGTTAGTCATTCCTGCAGTGTCTTCTCTCCTTTGTTCTCCGGCCTGCAGGCGGAGATATGTGCAGGCGTCTTGGGTGATGTCATCCGCTGCGCTGTCAGCGGGCTGGACGGATGCGTCCTGGGTTTGGGATGCGCTGCAGATGCGGGTGAGTAGCACAGTAAGTGGCTTTAAGGGGTCAAGGGGTTAAAACCCACGAGATGGTAGAGCGGGATGTTGGCCACAGCCCTGTATGTTGATTATGGGACATCCGTTCGCTCTCTCTCTCTCTCTCTTTCTGCTGATATCGCTCAACCTCACTCTCTCAATCTCATTCCTTCTTGATCGCTTTCCCTCTCGCTCTAATTTCCTTTGTGTATTTTTCTGTCTTTCCTATTCACTCTCTCTCTGTCTCTCTCTCTCTCTCTCTCTCTCTCTCTCGCTCTCTCTCTCTCTCTCTCTCTCTCTCTCTCTCTCTCTCTCTCTCTCTCTCTCTCTCTCTCTCTCTCTCTCTCTCTCTCTCTCTCTCTTTGTCTGCCAATGACAGGGTTTTTTATTTCATCCATCCTGTTTTCACTCCCTCATCCTCCAGATGCTGCTCTGTACAGTCAATAAAAGCAGATCCATCAATTATACAGCTTGTTTTCTTCTTAAAAGGCTTCCTTCTGGACGCTGCACACGTCGACATCCCGCGCATCACATGCAAATATTTGATCTTGTTTTTATAACTTTGAGCTCTTTGAGCGGACGGCAAACCGGAGGCATTGCTATTAGGAAGATGGACCCCAGCACTTAGTCTCGCTAAAGGCTTTTAATAGACGCTTGGCACACAAAACCAGACAGACAGACGAGCACACAAAGATAGACACGTGTGTGCATGCACGTGCACACGCACGCACTCACGCACGCACACACACGCACACGCATGCACGCGCACGCACGCACACACACACACACACACACACACGGTAAGGACAGGGTCTCCTTGGAGCTGCCCTTTTTCATATGACGCCACTTGCCGTAAATCTGATTGAATTAGTGGGCCCATAC